>NC_091360.1:21742439-21789939 GCF_038502225.1 Cherax quadricarinatus | reverse complement strand
GGGGGGTACTCGAAGGGGAGAAACCGACCAATCAAGCTGATTCTCAGGACGGAAACAGTGCGGAACAGGATCCTCCAAGAGAAACCACGATTGAAATACTCGGAAGAGTACAAGAGGGTGTTCCTAGACAGAGACAGAACAAAATCAGAACGACAGCAGCTGAGGGAGAGGACAAAAAAGCGAAAGGAGCTAGGAAAAGAGACAAGGATGGAACCAGCAGAGGTCAGTCAGAGCAGAACAGAACAGCAAGGGCAAGCACACACACAACTATTCTCAGAGCCATACAACCTATCACACCATCCCAACACACACTACAATCCATACCCACAGCCTCCACCCAACACCGAGCTATAGAATCCCACAGCATGCCACCAGGTCTCCCACCCTCACAGGCCCCCCAAACCACAGTGTTGGAAAGGACACTGAAGGTATGGTACACAAACGCTGATGGAATAACAAATAAGTGGGAGGAGTGGCATGAAAGAGTCAAAGAAGCATCACCGGACATCATAGCTCTCACAGAAACCAAGCTTACAGGTATGATAACAGATGCCATCTTTCCAACGGGATACCAAATCCTGAGGAAAGACAGAGGGAACAGGTGTGGTGTTGCTGATCAAAAATTGCTGGAATTTTGATGAGCTGGAGAGAGGAGACAGCGGAGAAGAAAGTGATTACATAGCGGGAACACTTCACTCTGGAGGTCGCAAGGTAGTAATAGCAGTGATGTATAACCCACCACAGAACAGCAGGAGGCCAAGGCAAGAGTACGACGAGAGCAATAGAGCGATGGTTGACACACTGGCTAGAGTGGCCAGAAGAGATCATGCATGCAGGGCAAAGCTCCTGATCATGGGTGACTTTAACCACAAGGAGATCGATTGGGAGAACTTGGACCCACATGGGGGCCAAGATACATGGAGGGCTAAGATGATGGAGGTGGTACTGGAAAACTTCATGTGCCAACACGTAAGGGACACTACAAGAGAGAGAGGAGAGGATGAACCAGCAAGGCTGGACTTAGTATTCACCTTGAGTAGTGCAGATATCGAGGACATCACATATGAAAGACCCCTTGGGGCCAGTGACCATGTGGTTTTAAGCTTCGAATACACAGTAGAGCTACAAGTGGAGGGAGAAGCAGGAAGGCCAGGACGAATGAAGCCAAACTACAAGAAAGGGGACTACACAGGAATGAGGAACTACCTGAATGGGGTTCAGTGGGACAGAGAACTGGCAGGGAAGCCAGTTAATGAGATGATGGAATATGTAGCAACAAAATGCAAGGAGGCTGGGGAGAGGTTTGTACCCAAGGGTAACAGGAATAATGAAAAAGCCAGGATGAGCCCATGGTTTACCCAAAGGTGCAGGGAGGCAAAAACCAAGTGTGCTAGGGAATGGAAGAAATATAGAAGGCAAAGGACCCAGGAGAATAAGGAGAACAGTCGTAGAGCCAGAAACGAATATGCACAGATAAGAAGGGAGGCCCAAAGACAATATGAAAATGACATAGCAGCGAAAGCCAAATCTGACCCGAAACTGTTGTACAGCCACATCAGGAGGAAAACAACAGTCAAGGACCAGGTAATCAGGCTAAGGAAGGAAGGAGGAGAGACAACAAGAAATGACCGTGAAGTATGTGAAGAACTCAGCAAGAGATTCAAAGAAGTGTTCACAGAGGAGACAGAAGGGACTCCAGAAAGACGGAGAGGTGGGGCACACCACCAAGTGCTGGACACAGTGCACACAACCGAGGAAGAAGTGAAGAGGCTTCTGAGTGAGCTAGATACCTCAAAGGCAATGGGGCCAGATAACATCTCCCCATGGGTATTGAGAGAGGGAGCAGAGGCGCTATGTGTACCCCTAACAACAATATTCAATACATCTATCGAAACAGGGAGATTGCCTGAGGCATGGAAGACAGCAAATGTGGTCCCAATCTTTAAAAAAGGAGACAGACATGAAGCATTAAACTACAGACCAGTGTCGCTGACATGTATAGTATGCAAAATCATGGAGAAGATTATCAGGAGAAGAGTGGTGGAAAACCTAGAGAGGAACGATCTCATCAACAGCAGCCAACATGGTTTCAGGGACGGGAAATCCTGTGTCACAAACCTACTGGAGTTCTATGACATGGTGACAGCAGTAAGACAAGAGAGAGAGGGGTGGGTGGATTGCATTTTCTTGGACTGCAAGAAGGCGTTTGACACAGTTCCACACAAGAGATTGGTGCAAAAACTGGAGGACCAAGCAGGGATAACAGGGAAGGCACTACAATGGATCAGGGAATACTTGTCAGGAAGACAGCAGCGAGTCATGGTACGTGGCGAGGTGTCAGAGTGGGCACCTGTGACCAGCGGGGTCCCGCAGGGGTCAGTCCTAGGATCAGTGCTGTTTCTGGTATTTGTGAGCGACATGACGGAAGGAATAGACTCTGAGGTGTCCCTGTTTGCAGATGACGAAGTTGATGAGAAGAATTCACTCGATCGAAGACCAGGCAGAACTACAAAGGGATCTGGACAAGCTGCAGACCTGGTCCAGCAATTGGCTCCTGGAGTTCAATCCCACCAAGTGCAAAGTCATGAAGATTGGGGAAGGGCAAAGAAGACCGCTGACGGAGTACAGTCTAGGGGGCCAGAGACTACAAACCTCACTCAAGGAAAAAGATCTTGGGGTGAGTATAACACCAGGCACATCTCCTGAAGCGCACATCAACCAAATAACTGCTGCAGCATATGGGCGCCTAGCAAACCTCAGAACAGCATTCCGACATCTTAATAAGGAATCATTCAGGACCCTGTACACCGTGTACGTTAGGCCCATATTGGAGTATGCGGCACCAGTTTGGAACTCACACCTAGCCAAGCACGTGAAGAAACTAGAGAAAGTGCAAAGGTTTGCAACAAGACTAGTCCCAGAGCTAAGAGGTATGTCCTACGAGGAGAGGTTAAGGGAAATCAACCTGACGACACTGGAGGACAGGAGAGATAGGGGGGACATGATAACGACATACAAAATACTGAGAGGAATTGACAAGGTGGACAAAGACAGGATGTTCCAGAGATTGGACACAGTAACAAGGGGACACAGTTGGAAGCTGAAGACACAGATGAATCACAGGGATGTTAGGAAGTATTTCTTCAGCCACAGAGTAGTCAGTAAGTGGAATAGTATGGGAAGCGATGTAATGGAGGCAGGATCCATACATAGCTTTAAGCAGAGGTATGATAAAGCTCACGGCTCAGGGAGAGTGACCTAGTAGCGATCAGTGAAGAGGCGGGGCCAGGAGCTCGGACTCGACCCGCAACCTCAACTAGGTGAGTACACATACACACACTCACACATACACACATACACGCACACACACACACACACACATACACACACACACACACACATACACACACACACATACACACACACATACACACACACACACACTCACACATACACATACACACACACACACACATATATACATGGTGTCTTTCTGGTAGTTGTTCAGCTTCCTGTATGTTCTTCCTGTACGTTGGTATTGTGGTTGATATAGGTAGTTGTCGTTCTTCCTGTGAATTGTTATTGTTGCTCCTGTACCTGGAGTCTACCTGGGGGTATTCCGGGGATCAACGTCCCCGCGGCCCGCCACGACTATGCCTCCCGGTGGATCAGGGGCTGATCAACCAGTTTGCTACTGCTGGCCGCACGTAGTCCAACATACGAACTACAGCCCTGCTGAACCGGCACCGACTTTAAGTATCTATCCAGCTCCCTCTTGAAGGCAGTCAGGCGCCTATTGGTGATTCTCCTTATGTATGCTGTGAGGCTGTTGAACAGTTCTGGGCCCCGGACACTTACCGTGTTTCCTCTTAGTTTACCAATGGCGCCCCTACTTTTAATTGGGGGGCATTTTGCAACGCTTGCTCAGTCTTTTGCTTTCGTAGGGAGTGATTTCTGTGTGCAGATTTGGGACCAGTCTCTCTAGGATTTTCCAAGTGTACATTATGATATATATCTCTTGTCTGCGTTTCAGCAAGTACAAGTCTAGTGCTTCCAAGCTTTCCCAGTAGTTAAGGTGTTTGATGGAACTAATATATGCAGTAAAGATTCTCTGCACATTCTGTTGGTCTGCAATTTCACCTGCTTGATTTTAAATCACTTGTTCTCTAGAGAGAACAAGTGATTTAAAAAGGATCATCATTGGCTTGGCATCTCTTGTTCTGAACGTTCTTAATATCCATCCTATCATTTTCTTCGCAGATGTGAGAGTGGCACTGCATGATCCTTGAAAGTGAGATTCTCAGACATTACCACTCCCAGGCCCCTCACATTACTTTTCTGCTCTATTTTATGATTAGGGTTTGTAGTATACTCAGTTCTAACTGTTATCTCCTCCAGCTTTCCACAACGGAGTAGTTACAATTTGTCTGCATTAAACATCACATTGTTTTCTGTTGCTCATTTGAAAACTTGGTTTATATCTTCTTTGATGTATATGTCTGATATGAGGATTAGGAACAAGATTGGGTCGAGTACAGTGCCTTGTAGAACAGAGCTTTTCACTATGGCAGCTTCCGATTTAACTCTGTTTACCACCATTCTTTGTGTTAGATTGGTTAGAAAGTTCAAGATCCATCTGTACACTTTGTCAGTTGTCCCTTTAGCACGCATTTTGTGTGCTATTACACCATACTTGAACTTGCCTGTGTTTATAACATAGTCTGTGTATATTACACGAGGTCTGTGTATATTTCATCATCATTCTGTTTGTCTTCCAGTACATCCAATATCATATCATAGTGATCCAGTAGCTGTGAGAGGCTCAAGGGCCCCGCACTGAAACCATGTTGCCCTGGATTGAGCAGTTTTGGGGAATCTAAGTGGTTTGCGATCATACTTCTTAGTACTCTTTCAAAGATTTTTATAGTTTGTACATTAGAGCTATTGGTCTATAGTTCTTAGCTAATGCTTTGCTGCCACCTTTATGGAGTAAGGCTATATCCGTTGTTTTTAGTGACTGGAATTTCACCCTTGTCTATTCTTCTTCTCTATGGCATATTTAGGGCACATGAAAAAGGTTTCTTGCAGTTTTTTAATGAACACAGAGTTTCAAGAGTCTGGGTCTGGGGCTGAGTGCATGGGCATGTTGTCAATGGCTTTCTCAAAGTCTAGTGGAGTTAGGGTAATGTCAGAAATATGACATACATTTACGGAGTTTTGAGGCTCATTCATGAAAAATTCATTTGATTAGTCGACTTTTTAGACTGATTAGTGTCTCGCTAAACACATAGCTGTTGTCATCTGTGTCAGTTCCAGCTTTTCTGAGCAAAGGTCCGATACTAGATGTGTTTTTTTACCTTGTTTTTCTGCATATAAAAAGAAATATTTGGAATTTGTTTCAATTTGCTAATCACTCTTAGCTCCTCCTGTCTTTCCTGGATCCTGTATGAATCCTTTAACTTAAACTTGATACTTTCCACTTCCCCGGTGTCAGATAATCTAGCGTTCTTGTGGAGTTCAGTGATCCTTCGTCATCTTCTGTGCAGGGACCGTCTTTCTCTCTTCAGTTTACTTCTTCCTTTTTTTTTCGTAGGGTTATATGCCTTGATAGCCAGGAAGTTGATCCTTTCAAGGCGCTGGTTTGTATCCAGGTTATTTAAGATAGCTTCAAAACATGTTTCATTTAAGACATCGTTTACCTGATCCCAGTTGGTGTTTTTGTTACTGAAGTTGTATTTAGTGAAGACACCTTCATAGTTGCATTCATTTTGCTGGTCAGGTCCCCTGTGCATGTAAGTCTGAACTTCGATTAGATTGTGATCGGATTTTTTTTTTAATTATTATTTGTGAAAATAAGGTTACGTGTGTTCTCCAGTCTTGTTTGCTCCACTATCTGCTGACTCAGGGTGCGTTTATTGCAAAGATTTAGCAGCTCATGTGTGATTTTTCATCTGTACTGTCTCCAGGGATTCTTTCTGCTTTAACATTATTTGCTATATTCTTCCATTATGTATGCCTTAGGTTGAAATCAGCAAGCAGTAAGATGTTTGGAGATGGGACTGGAAGGCTCTCCAGACAGTAATAATTTTAGAAGCTGTTCTTTGAACTGTTGGGAGGTTGCATCTCGTGGTTCTCGATCTTTGTTATTAGAACTTCAACTACATCATCTGCTTCTCTGTGCAGATGAGTGACTCCTTGATATACAGGCCAACCTTCCCTTGTTTCCTTGTCTTTCTCTCATATCTTTAAAGGTTGCACCCAGTTATCCAAATTTCGTTGTCAAAGTGATCTTTTGTGCAAGTATTTGTGAAGGCTGCAAACATTGCGTTTGACTCCTCTAGAAATCCATTGATGGTGGGTGACTTAAGACCCTGTATATGGCTTAAGACCCTGTATATGGTTTAAGACCCTGTATATGGCTTAAGACCCTGTATATGACTTAAGATGCTGTATATGGCTTAAGACCCTGTAAATGGCTTAAGACCCTGCATATGGTTTAAGACCCTGTATATGGCTTAAGACCCTGTATATGGTTTAAGACCCTGTATATGGCTTAAGACCCTGTATATGACTTAAGATGCTGTATATGGCTTATGACCCTGTATATTAACAAATATAAACCATGTAGTATTGTGTGTTTATTGGGGGGATTTTCTTGTTGGCATCAGTAGTTGTGGTTCTTGAGGGGCACGGTGGGCCACTGGCTGTGCCTCCAGTCCAACAAGACTCCAAGGTGGTGGACTATTTTGATTATTTCTTTCCATTTTATCTCTTCGTTTCCTGCCACTAAAAAATCCTTTTGAGTAGGGTTGTCGTAACTACTATGGTTCGTCTTACGTGGTCTGTACCTTCTGGCCCCTTTTAGATGGTATTCAGGGCAGTTGGAGTTGTATCACTGTTTCTGGAGGACTGAAGAATGCCACATTTCTGGATGAAAGAATTTGCAAGAGGTAGAACGACACACTTTTAGACAGGAGGTCGTGTCATTTTTTTGGATGCTCATAATTGCATGTCCCATTTGTTTTTCTGATATCCCATGCTTTCAGATGCTCCAAACATAGAATTTGCACCTTTTCACCTTTGGTTGGGTAGAATATGTGATAGATGTGTTCTCAGTTTGTGCAGTTTCTAGGACAGCACTATAATCTTCGGTAGCCAAGCCAGAGCCACCCCGTTCTGCTTCCTGGAGACCAGCACTTTCCCAAAAAGAAGACTCCTACTCCACTACATATGTAATATGGGCTATGGTCTTGTGCAATGATTTTTGTAAATTTAAGGTTTTAGTGGTGGTTGTGGTAGAGTACCTAGCACAGTCTGGACTAGCACTAAGGCTGGGGGATGAGTCTGAGTTAGCACTAGGGCTGGGGGCTGAGTCTGGGTCAGCACTAGGGCTGTGGGCCGAGTCTGGAGTAGCGCTAGGGCTGGGATCTGGGTCTGGGTTTGCACTATGGGTGGGGCTTGGGTTAGCTGACATTTTTGTTTCCTGTATTTTTTCACTCGGTGACTGTTTAATTCCGAGTAATCTGTTGTGGTATGAGCATTCTGTACTTTAAGCTTCTCCCCTCCTCTCCCTTCCTCCCATGTTCTATATATCTTGGGTAGACTGTTTCTTTTTGTTTTCTTGCTTATCATTATTATTTATTACCCTAGTGAGTACCTTCCTGATATCAATCCAAAGTTACATATCTTTATTGCAAATCCAGAAGCCTTTTGCTAACTGGATGTCATTTTTTGAAGTGGTGTTTATTCTTGCACAGGAGACATGATGCCTGGAAAAGCACATGTTGCATGTGATCTTGGGTTTCCTTCCAAGGATATTTTTACATGTCCCACAGGCATACTATACTGGCATCCTGCCCGTACTGACATCTTGCCTGTATTGACAACCTGCCTGTACTGACATCCTGCTCATACTGACATTCTGCCCATGCTGACATCCTATCCATGCTAACATCCTGCCCGTACTAACATAATGCCCATATCCTACTTCGCTATGCATGCGAAAATTGTTCTAGTAGGTTGTTATTGTTGTTCCTGTGAGTTGTTATTGTTCTTCCTGTAGGTTGTTGTTGTTTACCTTGTTGGTTGTTATTCTTCCTATTGGCTTTTGTTGCCCTTCCTGTACGTTATTGCTGTTCTTCCTGTTGGTTGTTGTCCGTTTTTTTTGTTCTTCCTGTTGGTTGTTGTTCTGCCTTTAGATTACTGTTCGTGTAGCTTGTTGTTGTTTTTCTTGCATGTTGTTGTTGCTAATAAATGCTGGAAGTTCCTGCAACTCTGTTAGGTTGATGCTGCTCAGTATATCCCACAAAGCAGCTGCTGAAGTTGGGTAAGACACATATGCAACACTCAGGTCTGAAACAATGTTTCAGACTATGGGACAAATACTCTTCTCCAGGCTGAAGGACTGACCACCTCAAAACTACGTTTTCAAGGCTGATGGACTGATGACGTCGTCTTCACATCTTTTCTGCTTCTACCAACTTTTCTGTACTCGACTGAAGAAGCCTACTGTAAAGGCTAAACTTTTCGAAATAAAGATACCTAACTGTTGCACATGAGTCTTCCTAGCAACCTGTCGGTATTTTATTCCAATTTAATATTCAGCTGCTGAAGTGCATGACACACTGAATACCTCTCAACATACATGGTAGATACACCACATCCTCACTCCATCTACCATGTTGAATGTTGTGCACATTCTAGCATGATCCACCATATCAGGTACTGCCATAACATCCTCGCTAATTGGAGAGAGGCTTATCAGGAGCAAGCTTGCAGTTGAGGGAATTTCCCAGCTAATAATGGTAGGAAATGCGTGTATCTATTCCAGTTTATAGTTTCATTACCTTGAAGGCAATTATTTCCCCTTTAAACTCGGTAGTTTAAGACTGGAACAATACACAAATAACCCGCACATAGGAGAGAGAAGCTTACGACGACTTTGTAAATGGTTCAAGTCGGACTGTAACGTTGTTGAAAGCTTCTCTCTCCTGTGTCCGAGTTAATTGTGTATCGGTAATTGAGCTAGGTAAGAAGGGCAATGATACAAGGTTACCTCAGACGTCTGAATGTTGCTGATTTGATTCATCCCTTAAGAAGGTATCATAACAGCAATCAAACGACTATCAGGACCCTTCTGTTTATTCCCAAAACAGTCCATCATCTTAGCAGAGATGTATAATAAAGTACCGACAATCCACATGTTTAATCCATCATCCAATCCTGGCACAAATGACAATATGATTCGGTTTCCTCTACAGTACGAAAGTTGCGCTGTAGACCAAATCTGTGATTAAAAGATGATCGAAAAATCTGAGGCAAGGTGAACGAAAAATTTAAAAAGGCAACATAGAATATTTACCAGCAAAAAAAAAAATCACCCACAGGGATTTCGATACTTCAGAGGAGGTTTACAGTGCAACTGTCTCTCCTGCTTGGTCGCAACATTTAAATGAGATGGTTATTGCAGTTCTCTGTGAGATCAAGAGATCCTCCCTTCTAACATTACTGTTAAAATTACATGTTTTCGTGAGTGCTGTGCTTGGCTCATTGTCTTGGCCACTTTCTTCCTGAACTGTTTGTCAAGATTATTTGTACATTGGCGACTGTTATATTTCAACCAAATCTCCTTGGCTTTAGTGTTAGTTGGGCAGCAAAGCAATTTTCACACAACAAGGTCATTTATCATTAACCTATTCTCAGATAAAACAGTTACGAAATTACAACACCAAAATGCATTAAATATTTTTAAAAGAGACGTGATGTTAAAAGCAGTTCAAACATTTTTTTTATACTTTTTTCCCATTGATTCAGTTTATTGCTGCAAGGATTTAGCCCCTCTGCTAGGGACAATAAGCCATTATTATGTCGTAGGGTTTTTAACAAGGGTATCCGGTCACCCCATGTCTCTTAATCTGTATGTAGTGGTTACTGAAATAGATTCAGAAGGAAGCTGTACATCTGAGTCCTGGATGACAACACAATGGTAGGCACAAGGACACACATATTAATAGACTTTTATCACATGAAGACATAGCTACAAGACATAGGAGTCATCGTCCACGTTACTAGTTATACCACCCACACTAGTTATACAACCCACATTAGTTATACCACATTCACTAGTTTTACCACCCACAACAGTTATACCACCCACACAAGTTATACCACCCACACTAGTTATACCACCCACACTAGTTATACCACCCACACTAGTTATACCACCCACACTAGTTATACCACCCACACTAGTTATACCACCCACACTAGTTATACCACCCACACAAGTTATACCACCCACACTAGTTATACCACCCACACTAGTTATACCATTCACACTAATTATATCCCCCACACTAATTATACAACCCACACTAGTTATACCACACACGCAAGCTATGCCACCCACACAAGTTATACCACCCACACAAGTTATACCACCCACACAAGTTATACAACCCACACTAGTTATACCACCCACACTAGTTATACCACCCACACTAGTTATACCACCCACACAAGTTATACCACCCACACTAGTTATACCACCCACACTAGTTATACCATTCACACTAATTATATCCCCCACACTAATTATACAACCCACACTAGTTATACCACACACGCAAGCTATGCCACCCACACAAGTTATACCACCCACACAAGTTATACCACCCACACAAGTTATACAACCCACACTAGTTATACCACCCATGCTAGTTATACCACCCACACAAGTTATGCCACCCACACTAGTTACAGCACGTACTCAAGTTATACCACCGACACAAGTTATACCATCCATACCAGTTATACCATCCATACCAGTTATACCATCCATACCAATTACACCATCCATACCAGTTATACCATCCGCTCAAGTTATATCACCCACATTAGTTATACCACCGACACAAGTTATACCACCCACACAAGTTATACCACTCACACAAGTTATACCCTCCTCACAAGTTATACCACCGACACAAGTTATACCACCCACACAAGTTATACCACTCACACAAGTTATACCCTCCTCACAAGTTATACCACCGACACAAGTTATACCACCGACACAAGTTATACCACCTAAAAAAGTTCTAGCACCAACACAGGTTATACCGCCCACAAAAGCTATACAGCTCACACAAGTTATACCACCCACACTAGTTATTCCACCCACACTGGTTATACCACTCACACTAGTTATACCACCCACACTGGTTATACCACCCACACTGGTTATACCACCCACACTGGTTATACCACCCACACTGGTTATACCACCCACACTAGTTATTCCAACCACACTGGTTATACCACCCACACTAGTTATACCACCCACACTGGTTATACCACCCACACTGGTTATACCACCAACACTGGTTATACCACCCAGACTGGTTATACCACCAACACTGGTTATACCACCCACACTGGTTATACCACCCACCCTGGTTATACCACCAACACTAGTTATACCACCCATACTGGTTATGCCACCTACATTGGTTATACCACCCACACTAGTTATGCCACCCACACTAGTTATACCAACTACACTGGTTATAACACCAACTCTGTTTATACCACCCACACTATTTATACCACCCCACTAGTTATACCACCTACACTGGTTATACCACCCACACTAGTTATGCCAACCACACTGGTTATACCACCCACACTGGCTATACCACCCACACCGTTTATACGACCCACACTAGTTATACCACCCACACTGGTTATACCACCCACACTGGTTATACCACCCACCCTGGTTATACCACCAACACTGGTTATACCACCCATACTGGTTATACCACCTACACTGGTTATACCACCCACACTAGTCATGCCACCCACACTAGTTATACCAACTACACTGGTTATAACACCAACTCTGTTTATACCACCCACACTATTTATAACACCCCCACTAGTTATACCACCTACACTGGTTATACCACCCACAATAGTTATACCAATCACACTGATTATACCACCCACACTGGCTATACCACCCACACCGTTTATACGACCCACACTAGTTATACCACCCACACTGGTTATACCACCCACACTGGTTATGCCACCCACACTAGTTATACCACCCAAACTGATTATACCACCCACACCGGTTATACTTCCTACACATGTTATACCACCCACACTAGTTATACCACCCACTAGTTATACCACCCACACTGGTTATACCACCCACAATGGTCATACCAGCCGCACTGGTTAAACCACCCACACTAGTTACACCACCCTCACAAGTTATACCACCCACACTACTTATACCACCCACACTAGTTATACCACCCACACTAGCTATATCACCCACACTAGTTATACCACCCACACTGGTTATACCACTCACACTGGTTATACCACCCACACTAGTTATACCACCCACACTAGCTATATCACCCACACTAGTTATACCACCCACACTGGTTATACCACTCACACTAGTTATACCACCCACACTAGTTATACCACCCACACTAGTTATACCGCCCACACTAGTTATACCACCCACACTGGTTATACCACTCACACTGGTTATACCACTCACACTAGTTATACCACCCACACTAGTTATACCATCCACACTAGTTATACCACCCACACTAGTTATACCACACACAAAAGTTGTACCACACGCACAAGTTATACCATCCATTCCAGTTATATAACCCACTCAAGTTATACCACCCACACTAGTTATACCACCCACACTAGTTATACCGCCCACACTATTTATACCAACCCCACTAGTTATGCCACCCTCACTAGTTATACCACACACAAAAGTTATACCTCTCTCACATGTTATACCACTAACACTAGTTATACCACCCACATAAGTTATTCCACCCACATAAGTTATACCACCCACACTAGTTATACCAGCCACTCTAGTTATACCACTCACACTAGTTATACCACCCACACTAGTTATTCCACCCACTAGTTATGCCACTCACATTAGTTATACCACCCACACTAGTTATACCACCCACACTAGTTATACCACCCACATTAGTTATACCACCTTCACTAGTTTTACCACGCACAATAGTTATACCACCCTCACAAGTTATACCACCCACACTAGTTATACCACCCACACTAGTTATACCACCCTCACTAGTTATACCACCAACACTAGTTATGCCACCCACACTGGTTATACCACACACACTAGTTATACCACTCACATTAGTTATACCACCCATACCAGTTATACCACCCACATAAGTTATACCACCGACACAAGTTATACCAACCACACAAGTTATATAACCAACACAAGTTATACCACCCACATTATTTATGCCACCCACACAAGCTATACCACTCACACATGTTATACCGCCCACAAAAATTAAGCCACCTACACTAGTTATCGTTCCCACAGAAGTTGTATTGCCTACACAAGCTATAACACCCAAATAAGCTATAGCACCCACACAAGCTATAACATCCAAATAAGCTATAGCACCCACTCAAGCTATAACACCCAAATAAGCTATAGCACCCACACAAGCTATAACACCCAAATAAGCTATAGCACCCACACAAGCTATAACACCCAAATAAGCTATAGCACCCACACAAGCTATAACACCCAAACAAGCTATAGCACCCACACAAGCTATAACACCCAAACAAGCTATAGCACCCACACAAGCTATCACTCCCACACTTGTTATAACGCTCAAACAGGCTATAGCACCAACACAAGCTATAACACCCAAACAAGCTATAGCGCCCTCATAAGCTATAACACCCACACAGGCTGTAAAACCCACATAAGATATAGCACCCACAAAAGCTATAGCACCCACTCAAGAAGTAACACCCACACAAGATATAGCACCCACAAAAGCTACAGCACCCACACAAGCTGTAACACCCACACAACCTATGGCACCCACAAAAGCTATAGCACCCACTCAAGCTGTAACACCCACACAAGATATAGCACCCACATAAGCTATAGCACCAACACAATCTATAATACCGACACATTATGTAGCACTCAAACAAGCTATAACACCCACCCAAGCTATGACACCAACGAAAGCTATAGAACCCACACAAGCTATACCACCCAAAAAGAGCTATAACACCCACACAAGCTAAAACACAGACACAAGCTGTAACACCGACACAAGCTATAACACCAACACAAGCTGTAACTCCCACCCAAGCTATAATACCCACAAAAGCTGTAACACCTACACAAGCTAAAACACTCACACAAGCCATAACGCCAACAGAAGCTAAAACTTCAATAAAAACTATAACACCCACACAAGCTATAACACCCACACAAGCTAAAACACTCTCACAAGCCATAACACCCACAGAAGCTAAAACACTCTCACAAGCTATAACACCCACAGAAGCTAAAACATTCACACAAGCTATAATGCCCACACAAGCTAAAACACTCTCACAAGCTATAACACCCACACGAGCTAAAACACTCACACAAGCTATAAAGCCCACACAAGCTAAAACACTCTCACAAGCTATGAAACCCACAAAAGCTAAAACACTCTCACAAGCTATAACACCCACACAAGCTAAAACATTCACACAAGCTATAAAGCCCACACAAGCTAAAACACTCTCACAAGCTATAACACCCACACAAGCTAAAACACTCCCAGAAGGTATAAAACCCACACAAGCTAAAACACTCTCACAAGCTATAAAACCCACACAAGCTAAAACACTCACACAAGCTATAAAACCCACAAAACCTAAAACACTCAGAAGCTATAAAACCCACAAAAGCTAAAACACTCTCACAAACTATAAAACCCACACAAGCTAAAACACTCTCACAAGCTATAAAACCCAGACAAGCTAGAACTTTCTCTTAAGTTATAAAGCCCACACAAGCTAAAACACTCTCAGAAGCTATAAAACCCACAAAAGCTAAAACACTCTCACAAGCTATAAAACCCAGACAAGCTAAAACACTCTTAAGTTATAAAGCCCACACAAGCTAAAACACTCCCAGAAGGTATAAAACCAACACAAGCTAAAACACTCCCAGAAGGTATAAAACCCACACAAGATAAAACACTCGCAGAAGGTATAAAACCCACACAAGCTAAAACACTCTCAGATGCTATAAAACCCACACAAGCTAAAACACTCACACAAGCTATAAAACCCACAAAAGCTAAAACACTCTCAGAAGCTATAAAACACACACAAGCTAAAACACTCACACAAGCTATAAAGCCCACACAAGCTAAAACACTCTCACAAGCTATAAAACCCAGACAAGCTAAAACTTTCTCTTAAGTTATAAAGCCCACACAAGCTAAAACACTCTCAGAAGCTATAAAACCCACAAAAGCTAAAACACTCTCACAAGCTATAAAACCCAGACAAGCTAAAACTTTCTCTTAAGTTATAAAGCCCACACAAGCTAAAACACTCTCAGAAGCTATAAAACCCACAAAAGCTAAAACACTCTCAGAAGCTATAAAACCCACACAAGCTAAAACACTCTGAAAAGCTATAAAACCCACACAAGCTAAAACACTCTCACAAGCTATAACACCCACACAAGCTAAAACATTCTCACAAGCTATAAAACCCACACAAGCTAAAACACTCTCACAAGCTATAACACCCACACAAGCTAAAACACTCTCACAAGCTATAAAACCCACACAAGCTAAAACACTCTCACAAGCTAAAAAACCCACACAAGCTAAAACATTCTCACAAGCTGTAGAGCCCACACAAGCTAAAACACTCTCACAAGCTATAAAATCAAAACAATCTAAAACGCTCTCACAAGCTATAAAACCCACACAAGCTAAAACACTCTCTCAAGCTATAAACCTACAAAAGCAAAAACACTCTCACATGCTATAACACCCACACAAGCTAAAACACTCTCACAAGCTACAAAACCTACACAAGCTAAAACACTCTCACAAGCTATAAAACCCACGCAAGCTAAAACACTCTCACAAGCTATAAAACCCACACAAGCTAAAACACTCTCACAAGCTATAAAACCCACACAAGCTAAAACACTCTCGGAAGCTATATAATTCACAAAAGCTAAAACATTGTCAGAAGCTATAAAGCCCACTCAAGCTAAAACACTCTCAAAAGCTATAAAACCCACACAACCTAAAACACTCTCACAAGCTATAAAACCCATACAAGCTAAAACACTCTCGGAAGCTATAAAAAACACAAAAGCTAAAACACTCTCAGAAGCTATAAAACCCACACAAGCTAAAACACTCTCACAAGCTATAAAACCCATACAAGCTGAAACACTCTCACAAGCTATAAAACCCACACAAGCTAAAACATTCTCACAAGCTGTAACACCCACACAAGCTAAAGCACTCTCACAAGCTATAACACCCACACAGGCTAAAACATTCTCACAAGCTATAACACTCACACAAGCTAAAACACTCTCACAAGCTATGAAACCCACACAAGCTAAAACATTCTCTCAAGCAACAAAACCCACACGAGCTAAAACACTCTCTCAAGTTATAACACCCATACAAGTTAAAACACTCTCACAAGCTATAACACCTACAAAAGCTAAAACACTCTCACAAGCTATAACACCTACAGAAGCTAAAACACTCTCAAAAGCTATAACACCCACACAAGCTAAAACACTCTCACAAGCTATAACACCCACACAAGCTAAAACACTCTAACTCGCCATAATACCCACACAAGCTAAAACACTCTCTCAAGCTATAAACCCACAAAAGCTAAAACACTCTCACAAGCTATAAAATCAAAACAATCTAAAACACTCTCACAAGCTATAAAACCCACACAAAGTAAAACACTCTCTCAAGCTATAAACCCACAAAAGCTAAAACACTCTCACATGCTATAACACCCACACAAGCTAAAACACTCTCACAAGCTACAAAACCTACACAAGCTAAAACACTCTCACAAACTATAAAACCCACGCAAGCTAAAGCACTCTCACAAGCTAAAAAACCCACACAAGCTAAAACACTCTCACAAGCTACAAAACCTACACAAGCTAAAACACTCTAACAACTTATAAAATCCACACAAGCTAGAACACTCTCACAAGCTATAAAACCCACACAAGCTAAAACATTCTCACAAGTTTAAAACCCACACAAGCTAAAACACTTTCACAAGCAATAACACCAACACAAGCTAAAACACTCTCACAAGTTAAAAACAACAAGCTAAAACACTTTCACAAGCAATAACACCCACACAAGCTAAAACACTCTCTCAAGCTATAAACCCACAAAAGCTAAAACACTCTCACATGCTATAACACCCACACAAGCTAGAACACTCTCACAAGCTATAACACTCACACAAGCTAAAACACCCTCACAAGCTATAAAACACACTCAAGCTAAAACATTCTCACAAGCAATAAAACCAACACAAGCTAAAACACTCTCACAAGTTATAACACCCAAACAAGCTAAAACACTCTCGCAAGCTATAACACCCACACAAGCTAAAACACTCTCACAAGCTATAACACCCACACAAGCTAAAACACCCTCACAAGCTATAAAACCCACACAAGCTAAAACACTCTCACAATCTATAAAACACACACAAGCTAAAACACTCTCACAAGCTATAAAACCCACACAAGCTAAAACACTCTCACACGCCATAATACCCATACAAGCTAAAACACTCTCTCAAGCTATAAAATCAAAAGAATCTAAAACACTCTCACAAGCTATAAAACCCACACAAGCTAAAACACTCTCACAAGCTATAAAATATGCACAAGCTAAAACACTCTCACAATCTATAAAACCCACACAAGCTAAAACACTCTCACAAGCTATAAAACCCACACAAGCTATGACACCCACACAAGCTAAAACACTCTAACAAGCTATAACACCCACACAAGCTAAAACAATCTCACAAGCTATAACACCCACACAAGCTAAAAGACTCTCACAAGCCATAACACTCACACAAGCTAAAATACTCTCACAAGCTATAAAACCCACACAAGCTAAAACACTCTCACAAGCTATAAAATCAAAACAATCCAAAACACTCTCACAAGTTATAAAACCCACAAAAGCTAAAACACTCTCACAATGTATAAAACGCACACAAGCTAAAACATTCTCAGAAGCTACAAAACGCAATCAAGCTAAAACACTCTCAGAAGCTATAAAACCCACACAAGCTAAAACACTCTCAGAAGCTATAAAACCCACACAAGCTAAAACACTCTCACAAACTATAAAACGCAGACAATCTAAAACATTCTCTTAAGCTATAAAGCCCACACAAGCTAAAACACTCTCAGAAGCTATAAAACCCACACAAGCTTAAACACTCTCACAAGCTATAAAACTCACACAAGCTAAAACACTCTCACAAGCTATAAAACCCATACAAGCTAAAACATTCTCACAAGCTATAAAACCCACACAAGCTAAAACACTCTCACAAGCTATAACACCTGCACAAGCTAAAACACTCTCACAAGCTATAAAACCCACACAAGCTAAAACATTCTCACAATCTATAAAGCCCAAACTAGCTAGAACACTAACAAAAGCTGTAACACCCACACAAGCTAAAACACTCTCACAAGCTGTAACACCCACACAAGCTAAAACACTCTCTAGCTATAACACTCACACAAGCTAAAACACTCTCACAAGCTATAATACCCACACAAGCTAAAACATTCTCTCAAGCTATAATACACACACAAGCTAAAACACTCTCACAAGTTATAACACCCTTACAAGCTAAAACACTCTCACAAGGTATAACACCCACACAAGCTAAAACACTCTCAAAAGCTAAAACACCCACACGAGGTGAAACACTCTCACAAGCTATAACACCCTCACAAGCTAAAACACTCTCACAAGCTATAACACCCTCACAAGCTAAAACACTCTCAAAAGCCATAACACCCACACAAGCTAAAACACTCTCACAAGCTATAACACCCACCCAAGCTAAAACACTCTCACACGACATAATACCCACACAAGCTAAAGCGCTCTCACAAGCTATAAAATCAAAACAATCTAAAACACTCTCACAAGCTATAAAACCCAGACAAGCTAAAACAGTCTCACAAGCTATAAAACCCACACAAGCTAAAACACTCTCTCAAGCTATAAAACCCACACAAACTAAAACATTTCCACACGCAATAATACCCAAAGAAGCTAAAACACTCTCAAAAGCTATAAAACTCACACAAGCCAAAACACTCTCACATGCTATAAAACCCACACAAGTTTAAACACTCACAAGCTATAAAACTCACACAAGCTAAAACACTCACAAGCAATAAAACCCACACAAGCTAAAACACTCTCACAAGCTATAAAACCTACACAAGCTAAAACACTCTTGGAAGCTATAAAACCCACAAAAGCTAAAACACCCTAAGAAGCTATAAATCCCACACAAGCTAAAACACTCTCACAAGCTATAAAAGCCACACAAGCTAAAACACTCACAAGCTATAAAACTCACACAAGCTAAAACACTCACAAGCTATAAAACCCACACAAGCTAAAACACTCTCACAAGCTATAAAACCTACACAAGCTAAAACACTCTCGGAAGCTATAAAACCCACAAAAGCTAAAACACTCTCAGAAGCTATAAATCCCACACAAGTTAAAACACTCTCACAAGCTATAAAACCAAGACAAGCTAAAACACTCTCACAAGCTATAAATCCCACACAAGTTAAAACACTCTCACAAGCTATAAAACCAAGACAAGCTAAAACACTCTCACAAGCTATAAAACCCACACAAGCTAAAACATTCTCACAAGCTATAAAACCCACACAAGCTAAAACATTCTCGCAAGCTATAAAACCCACACAAGCTAAAACATTCTCACAATCTATAAAGCCCAAGCAAGCTAGAACACTCTCACAAGCTGTAACAACCACATAAGCTAAAACACTCTCACAAGCTATAACACCCACACAAGCTAAAACACTCTCACAACCTATAACACTCACACAAGCTAAAACACTCTCACAAGCTATAAAACACACACAAGCTAAAACACTCTCACAAGCTACAAAACCCATACAAGCTAAAACACTCTCACATGCTACAAAACCTACACAAGCTAAAACACTCTCACAAGCTATAAAACCCACACAAGCTAAAACACTCTCACAAGCTATAACACCCACACAATCTAAAACATTCTCTTAAGCTATAAAGCCCACGCAAGCTAAAACTCTCTCATAAGCTATGAAACCCACACAAGCTAAAACACTCTCACAAGCTATAAAACCCACACAAGCTAAAACATATTCACAAGCTATAAAACCCACACAAGCTAAAACACTCTCACAAGCTATAACACCCACACAAGCTAAAGCACTCATAGACGCTATAACACTCACACAATCTAAAACACTATCACAAGCTATAAAATCCACACAAGCTAAAACATTCTCACAAGCTACAAAACCAACACAAGCTAAAACACTCTCACAAGTTATAACACCCATACAAGCTAAAACACTCTCACAAGCTATAACACCCACTCAAGCTAAAACACTCTTTCAAGCTATAACACCCAAACAAGCTGAAACACTCTCAACCTATAACACCCACACGAGCTAAAACACTCTCACAAGCTATAACACCCACACGAGCTAAAACACTCTCACAAGCTATAACATCCACTCAAGCTAAAACACTCAGAAACTATAAAAACCACACAAGCTAAAACACTCTCACAAGCTATAACACCCACACAAGCTAAAACACTCTCACACGCCATAATACCCACACCTAGTCAAGCATGTCAAGAAATAAGAGAAAGTGCAAAGGTTTGCAACAAGACTAGTCCCAAAGCTACGGGGATTGTCCTACAACGAAAGGTAGAGGGAAATCGGCCTGACGACATTGGAGGACAGGAGGGTCAGGGGAGACATGATAACGACATATAAAATACTGCGCAGAATAGACAAGGTGGACCTAGATGGGATGTTCCAGAGATGGGACACAGACACAAGACGTCATAATTGGAAGTTGAAGACTCAGATGAATCAAAGGGATGTTAGGAAGTATTTCTTCAGTCATAGAGTAGTCAGGCCATGGAATAGCCTAGAAAGTGATGTAGTGGAGGCAGGAACCATACATAGTTTTAAGGCGAGGTATGATAGAGCTCATGGGGCAGGGAGAGAAAAGACGTAGTAGCAATCAGCGAAGAGGCGGGGCCAGGAGCTGTGATTCGACCCCTGCAACCACAAATAGGTGAGTACAAATAGGTGAGTACAAGGTAAAACACTCTCACAAGCTATAAAATCAAAACAATCTAAAACACTCTCACAAGCTATAAAACCCACACAAGCTAAAACACTCTCACAAGCTATAAAACTCACAAAAGCTAAAACACTCTTGCAAGCTATAAAACCCACACAAGCTAAAACACTCTCACAAGCTATAAAACCCACACAAGCTAAAACACTCTCACAAGCTATAAAACCCACACATGCTAAAACACTCTCAAAAGCTATAACACCCACACAAGCTAAAACACTCTCAGAAGCTATAAAACCCACACAAGCTAAAACACTCACACAAGCTATAAAACCCACAAAAGCTAAAACACTCTCAGAAGCTATAAAACACACACAAGCTAAAACACTCACACAAGCTATAAAGCCCACACAAGCTAAAACACTCTCACAAGCTATAAAACCCAGACAAGCTAAAACTTTCTCTTAAGTTATAAAGCCCACACAAGCTAAAACACTCTCAGAAGCTATAAAACCCACAAAAGCTAAAACACTCTCACAAGCTATAAAACCCAGACAAGCTAAAACTTTCTCTTAAGTTATAAAGCCCACACAAGCTAAAACACTCTCAGAAGCTATAAAACCCACACAAGCTAAAACACTCTGACAAGCTATAAAACCCACACAAGCTAAAACACTCTCACAAGCTATAACACCCACACAAGCTAAAACATTCTCACAAGCTATAAAACCCACACAAGCTAAAACACTCTCACAAGCTATAACACCCACACAAGCTAAAACACTCTCACAAGCTATAAAACCCACACAAGCTAAAACACTCTCACATGATAAAAAAACCCACACAAGCTAAAACATTCTCACAAGCTGTAAAGCCCACACAAGCTAAAATACTCTCACAGGCTATAACACCCACACAAGCTAAAACATTCTCACAAGCTATAACACTCACACAAGCTAAAACACTCTCACAAGCTATAAAACCCACACAAGCTAAAACACTCTCACAAGCTAAAAAACCCACACAAGCTAAAACATTCTCACAAGCTGTAAAGCCCACACAAGCTAAAATACTCTCACAAGCTATAACACCCACACAAGCTATAACACTCACACAAGCTAAAACACTCTCACAAGCTATGAAACCCACACAAGCTAAAACATTCTCTCAAGCAACAAAACCCACACAAGGTAAAACACTCTCTCAAGCTATAAACCCACAAAAGCTAAAACACTCTCACAAGCTACAAAACCTACACAAGCTAAAACACTCTCACAAACTATAAAACCCACGCAAGCTAAAGCACTCTCACAAGCTATAAAACCCACACAAGCTAAAACACTCTCACAAGCTATAAAACCCACACAAGCTAAAACACTCTCACAAGCTATAAAATCCACACAAGCTAAAACACTCTCACAAGCTATAAAACCCACACAAGCTAAAACACTCTCACAAGCTATAAAACCAACACATGCTAAAACACTCTCACAAGCTATAAAACCCACACAAGCTAAAACACTCTCACACGCCATAATACCCACACAAGCTAAAACACTCTCACAAGCTATAAAACCTACACAAGCTAAAACACTCTCACAAGCTATAAAACTCACACAAGCTAAAACACTCTCACAAGCTACAAAACCTACACAAGCTAAAACACTCTCACAAGCTATAAATCCCACACAAGCTAAAACACTCTCACAAGATATAAAACCCACACAAGCTAAAACACTCTCAAGCTATAAAACCCACACAAGCTAAAACACTCTCACAAGCTATAAAACCCACACAAGCTAAAACACTATCAAAGCTATAAAATTCACACAAGCTAAAACACTCTCACAAGCTATAAAGCCCACCAAGCTAAAACACTCTCAAAAGCTATAAAACCACACAACCTAAAACACTCTCACAAGCTATAAAACCCACACAAGCTAAAACACTCTCACAAGCTATAAAACCCACACAAGCTAAAACACTATCACAAGCTATAAAACCCACACAAGCTAAAACACTCTCACAACCTATAAAACCCACACAAGCTAAAACACTCTCACAAGCTATAAAACCCACACAAGCTAAAACATTCTCACAAGCTATAACGCCCACACAAGCTAAAACACTCTCACAAGCTATAAAACCCACACATGCTAAAACACTCTCAAAAGCTATAACACCCACACAAGCTAAAACACTCTCACAAGCTGTAACACCCACACAAGCTAGAACACTCTCACAAGCTATAAAACCCACACAAGCTAAAACACTATCACAAGCTATAAGGCCCACACAAGATAAAACACTCTCACAAGCTATAAAACCCCCACAAGCTAAAACACTCTCAAGCTATAAAACCCACACAAGCTAAAACACTCTCAAGCTATAATACCCACACAAGCTAAAACACTCACAGACGCTATAACACTCACACAATCTAAAACACTGTCACAAGCTATAAAACCCACACAAGCTAAAACATGCTCACAAGCTATAAAACCAACACAAGCTAAAACACTCTCACAAGTTATAACACCCATACAAGCTAAAACACTCTCACAAGCTATAACACCCACACAAGCTAAAACACTCTTTCAAGCTATAACTCCCACACAAGCTGAAACACTCTCAAGCTATAACACTCACACGAGCTAAAACACTCTCACAAGCCATAAAAAACACACAAGCTAAAACATTCTCACAAGCCACAAAACCCACTCAAGCTAAAACACTCTCACAAGCTGTAACACCCACACAAGCTAAAACACTCTCACAAGCTATGAAAACCACACAAGTTAAACACTCTCACACGCCATAATACCCACACCTAGTCAAGAACGTCAAGAAATAAGAGAAAGTGCAAAGGTTTGCAACAAGACTAGTCCCAGTGCTACGGAGATTGTCCTACAAAGAAAGGTTGAGGGAAATCGGCCTGACGACATTGGAGGACAGGAGGGTCAGGGGAGACATGATAACGACATATAAAATACTGCGCGGAATAGATAAGGTGGACCTAGATGGGATGTTCCAGAGATGGGACACAGACACAAGACGTCACAATTGAAAGTTGAAGACTCAGATGAATCAAAGGGATGTTAGGAAGTATTTCTTCAGTCATAAAGTAGTCAGGCCATGGAATAGCCTAGAAAGTGATGTAGTGGAGGCAGGAACCATACATAGTTTTAAGGCGAGGTATGATAGAGCTCATGGGGCAGGGAGAGAGAAGACCTAGTAACAATCAGCGAAGAGGTGGGGCCAGGAGCTGTGACTCGACCCCTGCAACCACAAATAGGTGAGTACAAATAGGTGAGTACAAGCTAAAACACTCTCACAAGCTATAAAACCCAAACATGGTAAAACACTCTCACAAGCTATAAAACTCACACAAGCTAAAACACTCTCACAAGCTATAAAACCCTCACAAGCTAAAACACTCTCACAAGCTATGAAACCCACACAAGCTAAAACACTCTCACAAGCTATAAAACCCACACAAGCTAAAACACTCTCACAAGATATAAAACCCACACAAGCAAAAACACTCACAAGCTATAAAACCCACACAAGCTAAAACACTCTCACAAGCTATAAAACTCACACAAGCTAAAACATTCTCACAAGCTATAAAACCCTCACAAGCTAAAACACTCTCACAGGCTATAAAACCCACACAAGCTAAAACACTCTCACAAGCTATAAAACCCACACAAGCTAAAACACTCTCACAAGCTGATAAAACCCATAGCACAAGCTAAAACACTCTCAGAAGCTAAAAAATCAAAACACTCTAAAACACTCTCAGAAGCTATAGAACCCACACAAGCTAAAACACTCTCACAAGCTATAACACCCACACAAGCTAAAACATTTTCACAAGCTATAAAACCCACACAAGCTAAAACTCTCTCACAAGCTATAACACCCACACAAGCTAAAACACTCTCAGAAGCTATAAAACCCACACAAGCTAAAACACTCTGACAAGCTATAAAACCCACACAAGCTAAAACACTCTCACAAGCTATAACACCCACACAAGCTAAAACATTCTCACAAGCTATAAAACCCACACAAGCTAAAACACTCTCACAAGCTATAACACCCACACAAGCTAAAACACTCTCACAAGCTATAAAACCCACACAAGCTAAAACACTCTCACATGATAAAAAACCCACACAAGCTAAAACATTCTCACAAGCTATAAAACCCACACAAGCTAAAACACTCTCACAAGCTATAACACCCACACAAGCTAAAACACTCTCACAAGCTTTAAAACCCACACAAGATAAAACATTCTCACAAGCTATAAAACTCACACAAGCTAAAACACTCTCACAAGCTACAAAACCTACACAAGCTAAAACACTCTCACAAGCTATAAATCCCACACAAGCTAAAACATTCTCACAAGATATAAAACCCACACAAGCTAAAACATTCTCTTAAGCTGTAAAACCCACACAAGCTATAGCACTCTCACAAGCTATAAAACCCACACAAGCTAAAACACTCTCACAAGCTATAAAACCCACTCAAGCTAAAACATTCTCACAAGCTATAAAACGCACTCAAGCTAAAATACTCTCACAAGCTATAAAACGCACTCAAGCTAAAATACTCTCACAAGCTATTAAACCCACACATTCTAAACCACTCTCACAAGCTATAAAACCCACACAAGCTAAAACATTCTCACAAGCTATAAAACTCACACAAGATATAACACTCAAGATCACACAACCTATAAAACCCACACAAGCTAAAACATTCACGCAAGCTATAAAGCCCACACAAGCTAAAACACTCTCTCAAGCTATAAAACCCACACAAGCTAAAACACTCTCACAAGCTACAAAACCCACACAAGCTAAAACACTCTCACAAGCTTTAAAACATACTCAAGCTAAAACACTCTCAAAAGCTATAAGAACCCACTCAAACTAAAACATTCTCAGAAGCTGTAAAGCATACTCAAGCTAAAACACTCTCACAAGCTATAAAACCCACACAAGCTAAAACATCCTCACACGCCATAATACCCACACAAGCTAAAACACTCTCACAAGTTATAAAACCCAAACAAGCTAAAACACTCTCACAAGCTATAAAACCCACACAAGCTAAAACACGCTCACAAGCTATGAAACACACACAATCTAAAACACTCTCACAAGCTATAATACCCACACAAGCTAAAACATATTCACAAGCTATAAAACCCACACAAGCTAAAACACTCTCACAAGCTATAACACGCACACAAGCTAAAACACTCTCACAAGCTATGAAACACACACAAGCTAAAACACTCTCACAAGCTATAAAACCCACACAAGCTAAAACACTCTCACAAGCTACAAAACCTACACAAGCTAAAACACTCTCACAAGCTATAAAACCCACCCATTCTAAAACATTCTCACAAGCTATAAAGCCCACCCAAGCTAGAACACTCTCACAAGCTGTAACACCCACACAAGCTAGAACACTCTCACAAGCTGAAAAACCCACACAAGCTAAAACACTCTCACAAGCTATAACGCCCACACAAGCTAAAACACTCACAGACGCTATAACACTCACACAATCTAAAACACTGTCACAAGCTATAAAACCCACACAAGCTAAAACATTCTCACAAGCTATAAAACCAACACAAGCTAAAACACTCTCACAAGTTATAACACCCATACAAGCTAAACCACTCTCACAAGCTATAACACCCACACAATCTAAAACACTCTTTCAAGCTTTAACTCCCACACAAGCTGAAACACTCTCAATCTATAACACTCACACTAGCTAAAACACTCTCACAAGCCATAAAACCCACTCAAGCTAAAACATTCTCACAAGCTATGACACCCACACAAGCTAAAACACTCTCAAAAGCTATAAAACCCTCCCAAGCTAAAATATTCTCACAAGATATAAAGCCTACAAAAGCTAAAACACTCACAAGCTATAACACCAACATAAGCTAAAACACTCACAAGCTATAAAACCCACACAAGCTAAAACACTCTCACAAGCTATAAAACCCACACACGCTAAAACACTCTCACTCGCTATAATACCCACACAAGCTAAAACACAAGCTATAATACCCACACAAGCTAAAACACTCTCACAAGCTATAAAATCAAAACAATCTAAAACACTCTCTCAAGCTATAAAACCCACACAAGCTAAAACACTCTCACAAGCTATAAAACCCACACAAGCTAAAACACTCTCACAAGCTATAAAACCCACGCAAGCTAAAACACTCTCACAAGCTATAAAACCCACACAAGCTAAAACACTCACAAGCGATAAAACCCACACAAGCTAAAACACTCTCACAAGCTATAAAACCCACACAAGCTAAAACACTCTCACAAGCTACAAAACCCACACAAGCTAAAACACTCTCACAAGCTTTAAAACATACTCAAGCTAAAACACTCTCACAAGCTATAAGAACCCACTCAAACTAAAACATTCTCAGAAGCTGTAAAACATACTCAGGCTAAAACACTCTCACAAGCTATAAAACCCACACAAGCTAAAACACTCTCACAAGCTATAAAACCAACACAAGCTAAAACACTCTCACAAGCTATAATACCCACACAAGCTAAAACATATTCACAAGCTATAAAACCCACACAAGCTAAAACACTCT
Organism: Cherax quadricarinatus; assembly: GCF_038502225.1. Lineage (NCBI taxonomy): Eukaryota > Metazoa > Arthropoda > Malacostraca > Decapoda > Parastacidae > Cherax > Cherax quadricarinatus. The sequence goes on along the minus strand of NC_091360.1, from coordinate 21,761,937 downwards.
CACAAGCTATAACACGCACACAAGCTAAAACACTCTCACAAGCTATGAAACACACACAAGCTAAAACACTCTCACAAGCTATAAAACCCACACAAGCTAAAACATATTCACAAGCTATAAAACCCACACAAGCTAAAACACTCTCACAAGCTATAAAACCCACCCATTCTAAAACATTCTCACAAGCTATAAAGCCCACCCAAGCTAGAACACTCTCACAAGCTGTAACACCCACACAAGCTAGAACACTCTCACAAGCTATAAAACCCACACAAGCTAAAACACTCTCACAAGCTATAACGCCCACACAAGCTAAAACACTCACAGACGCTATAACACTCACACAATCTAAAACACTGTCACAAGCTATAAAACCCACACAAGCTAAAACATTCTCACAAGCTATAAAACCAACACAAGCTAAAACACTCTCACAAGTTATAACACCCATACAAGCTAAAACACTCTCACAAGCTATAACACCCACACAAGCTAAAACACTCTTTCAAGCTATAACTCCCACACAAGCTGAAACACTCTCAAGCTATAACACTCACACGAGCTAAAACACTTTCACAAGCTGTAACACCCACACAAGCTAAAACACTCTCACAAGCTATGAAAACCACAAAAGCTAAAACACTCTCACAAGCTGTAACACCCACACAAGCTAAAACACTCTCACAAGCTATGAAAACCACACAAGTTAAACACTCTCACACGCCATAATACCCACACCTAGTCAAGAACGTCAAGAAATAAGAGAAAGTGCAAAGGTTTGCAACAAGACTAGTCCCAGTGCTACGGGGATTGTCCTACAAAGAAAGGTTGAGGGAAATCGGCCTGACGACATTGGAGGACAGGAGGGTCAGGGGAGACATGATAACGACATATAAAATACTGCGCGGAATAGAAAAGGTGGACCTAGATGGGATGCTCCAGAGATGGGACACAGACACAAGACGTCACAATTGAAAGTTGAAGACTCAGATGAATCAAAGGGATGTTAGGAAGTATTTCTTCAGTCATAGAGTAGTCAGGCCATGGAATAGCCTAGAAAGTGATGTAGTGGAGGCAGGAACCATACATAGTTTTAAGGCGAGGTATGATAGAGCTCATGGGGCAGGGAGAGAGAAGACCTAGTAACAATCAGCGAAGAGGTGGGGCCAGGAGCTGTGACTCGACCCCTGCAACCACAAATAGGTGAGTACAAATAGGTGAGTACAAGCTAAAACACTCTCACAAGCTATAAAACCCAAACATGGTAAAACACTCTCACAAGCTATAAAACTCACACAAGCTAAAACACTCTCACAAGCTATAAAACCCTCACAAGCTAAAACACTCTCACAAGCTATGAAACCCACACAAGCTAAAACACTCTCACAAGCTATAAAACCCACACAAGCTAAAACACTCTCACAAGATATAAAACCCACACAAGCAAAAACACTCTCACAAGCTATAAAACCCAAACATGGTAAAACACTCTCACAAGCTATAAAACTCACACAAGCTAAAACATTCTCACAAGCTATAAAACCCTCACAAGCTAAAACACTCTCACAGGCTATAAAACCCACACAAGCTAAAACACTCTCACAAGATATAAAACCCACACAAGCTAAAACACTCTCAAGCTATAAAACCCACACAAGCTAAAACACTCTCACAAGCTATAAAACCCACACAAGCTAAAACACTCTCACAAGCTAAAACACTCTCACAAGCTATAATACCCACACATGCTAAAACATATTCACAAGCTATAAAACCCACACAAGCTAAAACACTCTCACAAGCTATAACACGCACACAAGCTAAAACACTCTCACAAGCTATGAAACACACACAAGCTAAAACACTCTCACAAGCTATAAAACCCACACAAGCTAAAACAAATTCACAAGCTATAAAACCCACACAAGCTAAAACACTCTCAAGCTATAAAACCCACCCATTCTAAAACATTCTCACAAGCTATAAAGCCCACCCAAGCTAGAACACTCTCACAAGCTGTAACACCCACACAAGCTAGAACACTCTCACAAGCTATAAAACCCACACAAGCTAAAACACTCTCACAAGCTATAACGCCCACACAAGATAAAACACTCTCACAAGCTATAAAACCCACACAAGCTAAAACACTCTCAAGCTATAAAACCCACACAAGCTAAAACACTCTCAAGCTATAATACCCACACAAGCTAAAACACTCTCACAAGCTCTAAATCCCACACAAGCTAAAACACTCTCACAAGCTATAAAACCCACACAAGCTAAAACACTCTCAAGCTATAAAACCCACACAAGCTAAAACACTCTCACAAGCTATAAAACCCACACAAGCTTAAACACTCTCACAAGCTATAAAACCCACACAAGCTAAAACACTCTCAAGCTATAAAACCCACACAAGCTAAAACGCTCTCACACGCCATAATATCCACACAAGCTAAAACACTCTCACAAGCTATAAAATCAAAACAATCTAAAACACTCTCACAAGCTATAAAACCCACACAAGCTAAAACACTCTCAATCTATAAAACCCACACAAGCTGAAACACTCACACAAGCCATAGCACCCACACAAGCTAAAACACTCTCAGAAGCTAAAAAATCAAAACACTCTAAAACACTCTCAGAAGCTATAGAACCCACACAAGCTAAAACACTCTCACAAGCTATAACACCCACACAAGCTAAAACATTTTCACAAGCTATAAAACCCACACAAGCTAAAACTCTCTCACAAGCTATAACACCCACACAAGCTAAAACACTCTCTCAAGCTATAAAACCCACACAAGCTAAAACACTCTCACAAGCTATAAAACCCACACAAGCTAAAACACTCTCACAAGCTATAACACCCACACAAGCTAAAACAATCTCACAACCTATAAAACCCACACAAGCTAAAACACTCTCACAAGCTATAACACCCATACAAGCTAAAACACTCTCTCAAGCTATAAAACCCACAAAAGCTAAAACACTCTCACAAGCTATAAAACCCACACAAGCTAAAACACTCTCAAAAGCTATAAAGCCCACACAAGCTAAAACACTCTCACAAGCTATAACACCCACACAAGCTAAAACACTCTCACAAGCTTTAAAACCCACACAAGCTAAAACATTCTCACAAGCTATAAAACTCACACAAGCTAAAACACTCTCACAAGCTACAAAACCTACACAAGCTAAAACACTCTCACAAGCTATAAATCCCACACAAGCTAAAACACTCTCACAAGATATAAATCCCACACAAGCTAAAACATTCTCTTAAGCTGTAAAGCCCACACAAGCTAAAGCACTCTCACAAACTATAAAACCCACACAAGCTAAAACACTCTCACAAGCAATAAAACCCACTCAAGCTAAAACACTCTCACAAGCTATAAAACGCACTCAAGCTAAAATACTCTCACAAGCTATAAAACCCACACATGCTAAACCACTCTCACAAGCTATAAAACCCACACAAGCTAAAACATTCTCACAAGCTATAAAACTCACACAAGATATAACACTCTCACAAGCTTTAACACCCGCTCAAGATAAATCACTCTCACAACCTATAAAACCCACACAAGCTAAAACATTCACGCAAGCTATAAAGCCCACACAAGCTAAAACACTCTCTCAAGCTATAAAACCCACACAAGCTAAAACACTCTCACAAGCCATAGCACCCACACAAGCTAAAACACTCTCAGAAGCTATAAAATCGTAACACTCTAAAACACTCTCACAAGCTATAACACCCACACAAGCTAAAACACTCTCAAAAACTATAAAACCCACACAAGCTAAAACACTCTCTGAAGCTATAATACCTACACAAGCTAAAACAGTCTCAGAAGCTTTAGAACCCACACAAGCTAAAACATTCTCACAAGCTATAAAACCCACACAAGCTAAAACACTCTCACAAGCTAAAAAACCCACACAAGCTAAAACACTCTCACATGCTACAAAACCTACACAAGCTAAAACACTCTCACAAGCTATAAATCCCACCCAAGCTAAAACACTCTCACAAGCTATAAAACCCACACAAGCTAAAACATCCTCACACGCCATAATACCCACACAAGCTAAAACACTCTCACAAGCTATAAAACCCACACAAGCTAAAACACTCTCACAAGCTATAAAACCCACACAAGCTAAAACACGCTCACAAGCTATGAAACACACACAAGCTAAAACACTCTCACAAGCTATAATACCCACACAAGCTAAAACATATTCACAAGCTATAAAACCCACACAAGCTAAAACACTCTCACAAGCTATAACACGCACGCAAGCTAAAACACTCTCACAAGCTATGAAACACACACAAGCTAAAACACTCTCACAAGCTATAAAACCCACACAAGCTAAAACATATTCACAAGCTATAAAACCCACACAAGCTAAAACACTCTCACAAGCTATAAAACCCACCCATTCTAAAACATTCTCACAAGCTATAAAGCCCACCCAAGCTAGAACACTCTCACAAGCTATAAAACCCACACAAGCTAAAACACTCTCACAAGCTATAACGCCCACACAAGCTAAAACACTCACAGACGCTATAACACTCACACAATCTAAAACACTGTCACAAGCTATAAAACCCACACAATCTAAAACACTCTCACAAGCTATAAAACCCACACAAGCTAAAACACTCTCACAAGCTATAACACCCATACAAGCTAAAACACTCTCACAAGCTGTAAAACCCACACAAGCTAAAACACTCTCACAAGCTATAAAACCCACACAAGCTAAAAGACTCTCACAAGCTGTAAAACCCACTAAAGCTAAAACACTCTCACAAGCTATAAAACCCACACAAGCTAAAACACCTTCACAAGCTATAAAACCCACACAAGCTAAAACACTCTCACAAGCTATAACACCCACACAATGTAAAACACTCTCACAAGCTATAAAACCCACACAAGCTAAAACACACTCACAAGCTATAATACCCACACAAGCTAAAACACTCTCACAAGCTATAACCCACACAAGCTAAAACACTCTCAGAAGCTATAAAACCCACACATGCTAAAACACTCTCACAAGCTATAAAACCCACTCAAGCTAAAACACTCTCACAAGCTATGAAACCCACACAAGCTAAAACACTCTCAGAAGCTATAAAACCCACACAAGCTAAAGCACTCTCACAAGCTATAAAACCCATCCAAGCTAAAACATTCTCACAAGCTATGAAGCCCACACAAGCTAAAACACTCTCACAAGCTATAACACCCACACAAGCTAAAACACTCTCACAAGCTATAACACTCACACAAGCTAAAACACTCTCACAAGCTATAAAACCCTCACAAGCTAAAACATTCTTACAATCTATACAACCCACACAATTTAAAGCACTCTCACAAGCTATAAAACCCATCCAAGCTAAAACATTCTCACAAGCTATGAAACCCACACAAGCTAAAACACTCTCACAAGCTATAACACCCACACGAGCTTAGACACTCTCACAAGCTGTAACACCCACTCAAGCTGAAACACTCTCACAAGCTATAACCCACACAAGCTGAAACACTCTCAATATATACCACCCGCACAAGCTAAAACACTCTCACAAGCTGTAACACCCACACGAGCTAAAACACTTTCACAAGCTATAACACCCACTCAAGCTGAAACACTCTCACAACTATAACACCCACACAAACTATACCAAAATCGTCGATAGAGAGATAACCAAACAATGTAAGGGAGAAGACAGAAGTGGTAATTTACAATCAACAATATTTTCTCTTCTCTCCCTTTCTGATTAAAAAAAACAGATAGATAATTACTGTGATATAACACCATAATTACAAACTAAAATATTAGGCCACGTGGTGGTGCCTGTGATCATGTCTGTGATCATGTCTGTGATCATGTCTGTGATCATGTCTCATCATGTCTGTCATCATGCCTGTCACCATGTCTGTGATCATATCTGTGATCATGTCTGTCATCATGTCTGTCATCATGTCTGTGTTCATGTCTGTGATCATATCTGTCATCATGCCTGTCATCATGCCTGTCATCATGTCTGTCATCATGCCTGTGATCATGCCTGTGATCATGCCTGTGATCATGTCTGTCATCATGTCTGTCATCATGCCTGTCATCATGTCTGTCATCATGCCTGACATCATACCTGTTATCATGCCTGCCATCATGTCTGTCATCATGCCTGTCATCATGCCTGACATCATGCCTGTCATCATACCTGTTATCATGCCTGTCGTCATGTCTGTCATCATGCCTGTCATCATGTCTGTCATCATGCCAGTGACCATGTCTGTCATCATGCCAGTGACCATGTCTGTCATCATGCCTGTGATCATGCCTGTGATCATGCCTGTGATCATGTCTCTCATCATGTCTGTCATCATGCCTGTGATCGTGCCTCTGATCATGCCTGTGATCATGTCTGTCATCATGTCTGCCATCAAGCCTGTCATCATGCTTGTCATCATGTCTGTCATCATATCATGCCTGTGATCATGCCTGTGATCATGCCTGTGATCATGTCTGTCATCATGTCTGCCATCATGCCTGTCATCATGCCTGTCATCATGTCTGCCATCATATCATGACTGTGATCATGCCTGTGATCATGCATGTGATCATGTCTGTCATCATGCCTGTCATCATGCCTGTCATAATGCCTGTCATCATGCCTGTCATCATGCCTGTCATTTATGCCTGTGATCATGCCTGTCATCATGCCTGTCATCATGCCTGCCATCATGCCTGTCATCATGTCTGTCATCATGCCTGTCATTTATGCCTGTGATCATGCCTGTGATCATGCCTGTCATCATGCCTGTCATCATGCCTGTCATCATGCCTGTCATCATGCCTGTCATCATGCCTGTCATCATGCCTGTCATCATGCCTGTCATCATGCCTGTCATCATGCCTGTCATTTATGCCTGTCATCATGCCTGTCATCATGCCTGTCATCATGCCTGTCATCATGCCTGTCATCATGCCTGTTATCATGCCTGTCATTTATGCCTGTGATCATGTCTGTCATCATGTCTGCCATCATGCCTGTCATCATGCCTGTCATCATGTCTGCCATCATATCATGCCTGTGATCATGCCTGTGATCATGCATGTGATCATATCTGTCATCATGCCTGTCATCATGCCTGTCATCATGCCTGTCATCATGCCTCACCAAAGCAGATGTCACCAGAGGTTTATACACATTTGTTAGTGCTGTGTCACTTACTGGTCTTTAACTTTATATATACCAATATGGTGAATCCAATCCATGTTGTCTCTTAACTTTACGACCCCTCGAAGGAGGGTCCCTGACGCTGGTGAGGGGCTCTTGATCTAGTGAATTATCTCTGTGCTTCCCTCAATTGAGCATCTATACATTCCATGCATCCCCCTCCCACAGGTGCTGTATAATCCCTACGGGTTTAACGTTTCCCCAAGATTATTATAATAAGCTAACTTTACAAGAACCAGCACTGTGGTAACTATCTTGCAGGAGCGACAGTGTATGTGTACCTGTTTGAAGGTACTTACCTCCGTGATAAGTAGCTTCGTGTACGCCAGTATGGCGGAACCTGAGTTAATGGCCCGTAACATAGACTATCACCCCTCGCTGTTACTGCCCAGGTAAAAAGCCAAGCGAAATTGGTGATAAATCCCTCGACACTAACGTGAACCAATACCGGCAACTCTCGCCCCTCGTACTCATAAATCATAACTTCTCATATATCTCTCTCATAACTCCAGCTAATAAGAGAAAACTTTGCACATAAGGCTTATACACGCCTTCTCAGTTACAAGAAAAGAAAAGCAGTGGCCAAAAATCTTTTATTGTGTATTTTGTCAGAGGATGAAACCGAGATGTCTGTAGGGACTGTTACTGAGAGAGGAGGGAACCAGGCTGCTACTGTGTGAGGAGGGAACCAGGCTGCTACTGTGTGAGGAGGGAACCAGGCTGCTACTGTGTGAGGAGGGAACCAGGCTGCTACTGTGTGAGGAGGGAACCAGGCTGCTACTGTGTGAGGAGGGAACCAGGCTGCTACTGTGTGAGGAGGGAACCAGGCTGCTACTGTGTGAGGAGGGAACCAGGCTGCTACTGTGTGAGGAGGGAACCAGGCTGCTACTGTGTGAGGGAACCCAGGCTGCTACTGTGTGAGGAGGGAACCAGGCTGCTACTGTGTGAGGAGGGAACCAGGCTGCTACTGTGTGAGGAGGGAACCAGGCTGCTACTGTGTGAGGGAACCCAGGCTGCTACTGTGTGAGGAGGGAACCAGGCTGCTACTGTGTGAGGAGGGAACCAGGCTGCTACTGTGTGAGGAGGGAACCAGGCTGCTACTGTGTGAGGGAGGAACCAGGCTGCTACTGTGTGAGGAGGGAACCAGGCTGCTACAGTGTGAGGGAACCCAGGCTGCTACTGTGTGAGGAGGGAACCAGGCTGATGCTGTGTGAGGAGGGAACCAGGCTGCTACTGTGTGAGGAGGGAACCAGGCTGCTACTGTGAGAGGAGGGAACCAGGCTGCTACTGTGTGAGGAGGAAACCAGGCTGCTACTGTGTGAGGAGGGAACCAGGCTGCTACTCTGTGAGGAGGGAACCAGGCTGCTACTGTGTGAGGAGGGAACCAGGCTGCTACTGTGTGAGGAGGGAACCAGGCTGCTACTGTGTGAGGAGGGAACCAGGCTGCTACTGTGTGAGGGAACCCAGGATGCTACTGTGTGAGGAGGGAACCAGGCTGATGCTGTGTGAGGAGGGAACCAGGCTGCTACTGTGTGAGGAGGGAACCAGGCTGCTACTGTGTGAGGGAACCCAGGCTGCTACTATGTGAGGAGGGAACCAGGCTGATGCTGTGTGAGGATGGAACCAGGCTGCTACTGTGTGAGGAGGGAACCAGGCTGCTACTGTGTGAGGAGGGAACCAGGCTGCTACTGTGTGAGGAGGGAACCAGGCTGCTACTGTGTGAGGAGGGAACCAGGCTGCTACTGTGTGAGGAGGGAACCAGGCTGCTACTGTGTGAGGAGGGAACCAGGCTGCTACTGTGTGAGGAGTGAACCAGGCTGCTACTGTGTGAGGAGGGAACCAGGCTGCTACTGTGTGAGGGAACCCAGGCTGCTACTGTGTGAGGAAGGAACCAGGCTGATGCTGTGTGAGGAGGGAACCAGGCTGCTACTGTGTGAGGAAGGAACCAGGCTGCTACTGTGTGAGGAAGGAACCAGGCTGCTACTGTGTGAGGAGGGAACCAGGCTGCTACTGTGTGAGGAGGGAACCAGGCTGCTACTGTGTGAGGAGGGAACCAGGCTGCTACTGTGTGAGGAGGGAACCAGGCTGCTACTGTGTGAGGAGGGAACCAGGCTGCTACTGTGTGAGGAGGGAACCAGGCTGCTACTGTGTGAGGAGGGAACCAGGCTGCTACTGTGTGAGGAGGGAACCAGGCTGATGCTGTGTGAGGAGGGAACCAGGCTGATGCTGCGTGAGGAGGGAACCAGGCTGCTACTGTGTGAGGGAACCCAGGCTGCTACTGTGTGAGGAGGGAACCAGGCTGATGCTGTGTGAGGAGGGAACCAGGCTGCTACTGTGTGAGGAGGGAACCAGGCTGCTACTGTGTGAGGAGGGAACCAGGCTGATGCTGTGTGAGGAGGGAACCAGGCTGATGCTGTGTGAGGAGGGAACCAGGCTGCTACTGTGTGAGGGAACCCAGGCTGCTACTGTGTGAGGAGGGAACCAGGCTAATGCTGTGTGAGGAGGGAACCAGGCTGCTACTGTGTGAGGAGGGAACCAGGCTGCTACTGTGTGAGGGAACCCAGGCTGCTACTGTGTGAGGAGGGAACCAGGCTGATGCTGTGTGAGGAGGGAACCAGGCTGCTACTGTGTGAGGAGGCTGCTAACCAGGCTGCTACTGTGTGAGGAGGGAACCAGGCTGCTACTGTGTGGGGAGGGAACCAGGCTGATGCTGTGTGAGGAGGGAACCAGGCTGATGCTGTGTGAGGAGGGAACCAGGCTGCTACTGTGTGAGGAGGGAACCAGGCTGCTACTGTGTGAGGAGGGAACCAGGCTGCTACTGTGTGAGGAGGGAACCAGGCTAATGCTGTGTGAGGAGGGAACCAGGCTGCTACTGTGTGAGGAGGGAACCAGGCTGCTACTGTGTGAGGGAACCCAGGCTGCTACTGTGTGAGGAGGGAACCAGGCTGATGCTGTGTGAGGAGGGAACCAGGCTGCTACTGTGTGAGGAGGGAACCAGGCTGCTACTGTGTGAGGGAACCCAGGCTGCTACTGTGTGAGGAGGGAACCAGGCTGATGCTGTGTGAGGAGGGAACCAGGCTGCTACTGTGTGAGGAGGGAACCAGGCTGCTACTGTGTGAGGAGGGAACCAGGCTGATGCTGTGTGAGGAGGGAACCAGGCTGATGCTGTGTGAGGAGGGAACCAGGCTGCTACTGTGTGAGGAGGGAACCAGGCTGATGCTGTGTGAGGAGGGAACCAGGCTGCTACTGTGTGAGGAGGGAACCAGGCTGCTACTGTGTGAGGAGGGAACCAGGCTGATGCTGTGTGAGGAGGGAACGAGGTTGATGCTGTGTGAGGAGGGAACGAACCATACCACGGGCGGGATTTGAACCCGCGGTCAGTGAGTCTCAAAACTCCAGACCGTCGCGTTTGCCACTGTACCAGCTAGCCACAAATAAGATTCGTCCAACTAGGTATATTTCTACACCATAGGAATGTTAGCATAGGCACCAGTGGCTAACGCGACGGTCTGGAGTTTTGAGACTCTCTGACCGCGGGTTCAAATCCTGCCCGTGGTATGGTTTGTTTGCAGTCGTGCCATTACGATTTCGTGAGTCAGGAGGGAACGAGGTTGATGCTGTGTGAGGAGGGAACCAGGCTGATGCTGTGTGAGGAGGGAACCAGGCTGATGCTGTGTCAGGAGGGAACGAGGTTGATGCTGTGTGAGGAGGGAACAAGGCTGATGCTGTGTGAGGAGGTAACCAGGCTGATGCTGTGTGAGGAGGGAACGAGGCGAGGCTCAGGCTTGTCATTCACAGTATATATTATGTTAAGGAAGTTATTAGACTTCTAGGGGTCTGGAATATGTGATGGATGATATTAGTGTGTTGTACCACTAACAATAATCCTCAACACATCTATCGAAACAGGGCGACTACCTGAGGTATGGAAGATAGCAGACGTAGTCCCAATTTTTTAAAAAAGGAGGCAGACCCTAAGCATTATTCTACAGACCATTGTCACTGGCATGTACAGTATGCAAATTCATGGAGAAGATTCTCGGAGAAGAGTGGTGGAGCACCTATAAAGGAATGAGCTTATCAACGACAACCAGAACGGTTTCAGAGAAAGGAAATCCTGTGTCACAAACCTACTGGAGTTCTATGACAGGGTGACAGAAGTAAGAGAAGAGAGAGAGAGTTCAGTAGATTGCATTTTCTTGGACTATAAGAATACGTTTGACACAGTTCCACACAACTAGTGCAAATGCTGGAGGACCAGGCAGGGATAACAAGGAAGACACTGCAATGGATCAGGGAATACTTGTTAGTAAGACAACAGCGAGTCATGGTACGTGACGAGGTGTCAGAGTGGGCGCCAGTGACGAACAGGGTCCCACAGGGTTCTGTCCTAGGACCTGTGCTGTTTCTGATATTTATGAACGGAAGCAATAGACTCAGAAGTGTCCCTGGTTTGCAGATGGCTTAAAATTGATGAGAAGAACTCAATCGGACGAGGACCAGGCAGGACTACGAAGGGATCTGGACAGGCTGCAGGCCTGGTCCAGCAACTGCCTCCTGGACTTCAACCCCACCAAGTGCAAAATCAATAAGATTGGGGAAGGACAAAGAAGACCGCAGACGAAGTACAGTCTATGGGATCAGAGCCTACAAACCTCACTCAAGGGAAAGGACCTTGGGATGAGCATAACACCGGGCACATCTCCTTAGGCGCACATCAACCAAATTACTGTTACAGCATATGGGCTCCTAGCAAAAATCAGAACAGCATTCCGACATCTCAATAAGGAATCGTTCAGGACCCTGTACACCGTGTACGTTAGGCCTATACTAGAGTATTCAGCACTGGTTTGGCACCCACACCTTACTAAGCACGTAAGGAAATTAGAGAAAGGGAAAAGGTGTGCAACAAGAGCAGTCCCAGAGGTTAAGGGAAATGAACCTGACGACACTGGAGGACAGAAGAGATGGGGGGGGATATGATAACGACATATATAATACTGAGAGAAATCGAAAAGGTGGACGGAGACAGGATGTTCCAGAGATGGAACACAGCAACAATGGGTCACAAATGGATGCTGAATATTCAGAAGAATCACAGGGATTTTAGGAAGCCTTTTTTTATACACAAAGTTGTCAGGAAGTGGAATAGTCTGGAAAGTGATGTAGTGGAGGCAGGATCCATACATAGCTTTAAGAAGAGGTATGATAAAGCTCATGGAGCAGGAAGAGTGACCTAGTAGTAGCCAGTGAAGAGGCAGGGCCAGGAACTGTGACTCGACCCCTGCAACTACAACTAGGTGAGTACACACACACACACACACACACACACACACATACAGGATTTTACACCTTCCTGTGAAGTGATCCTATAACCCTTCCTTTCCACCCCATCTCCCTCTCCTCTCTCTCTCTCTCTCTCTCGTTGTTTTTTTTTTTTTTTTTTTTTTTTTTTTTTTTTTTTTTTTTTTTTTTTTTTACACAGGGTTTGACAAGGTTAAGGATCCCTAGTTTTATTGACAGCTATTTACAGGTTAAGGATTCCTAACTTTATTGGCAAGCTAAGAGCTGTTACCTATATCAGCTCATTTGAAAGCATTTTTATTGTTATGAGACATACAAGTAGGGAACAGGATGAAGTTGGAGCCATCTGTGGGCCAGCATTTTCATTTGATCAACTGACTTTATCTCGTTGACATCATTATGCTGTACGAATGTGTTCCATACTCGAGTCATCCTGGGTATGTATGATCTCAGATGGAGTGATGTTCTGGAGAAGGGTACAGCCAGAGTGAAGTTGCTGCTTTCTGCCCGTCTTGTGGCATAAAAGCTTGTTTCACGCTGTCCTCGAAGTGGATCCAAGTGTGGTATTTTGACAATATTGGCCTTGTACATAACAGTAAGGCCACTCACATCCCTCCTATGTTGAAGGCTCTGCTGAAATGACAGATCTATCCAGGATGAGTCCAGGCGAGAGATGAGACGTCTTGCTCTGTTCTCTACTCTGTCAAGCAGTCGCAGATGAGAGGGGGGGCAGGCAAACCAAGAAAGTGGAGCATACTCAAGGTGTGAGCGTACTTGTGCCTCGTACAGGATCTTGCAACCCCTACTGTCAAGCAGATGCGAGATACGGCGAAGTGCTGTAAGCTTCCTGGCTGCCTTGTTTGCAAGATTTACAACATGGTTCTTCATGGTTAGTTTGGAGTCAAATTTCACCCCAAGGATATCAACTTCTTCTCCAGGTGCCAACATCCTCCCATTCATCCTTACTACTGCCCCAGCATTACCATCATGGTGCCTAGAGACGATCATCATTTGCGTTTTCTCAGGTGCAAATGTTACTTGCCAACTATTTCCCCAAGCTGATATAGCTCTCAGCTGGTGATTGATGTAGCTTAGAGCAGCTGGCATTTCTTCTCTTGGATAAGTGAATGTCAGTGTACAGTCGTCTGCATATGCATGTGATTCTGGGATGAGATGAAGAAGGTCGTTGAAGTAGACATTCCATAACAATGGACCCAGTACGCTTCCTTGTGGAACGCTTGCCCCAATAGGATGCCTTGCTGATTCCGTTCCATTGAGGACTACACTTAGAGATCTACCATGAAGGTAATCACTGAGGAGACATAGCATAGAGCCTGCAATTCCCAGTGCTTGAAGTTTTGCTAAGAGGCCCTGGTGCCACACCCGGTCGAAAGCGCCAGCAATGTCCAGTGCTACCACACAGCTGACTTTGGATTCATCCAGTGACTGGTGCCACTTAGTGGAGAGGTTTAACAACAGATCAGCAGCAGAGTAACCTTTCCTGAAGCCATATTGACGATCACAAAGTAGTGAGTGGTAGTCAAAAAAATCTGTCATTTGTCTTGAGATTATTGTCTCAAGGATCTTACCAGTGATTGACAGGAGTGACACTGGTCTGTAGTTGCTGATTTCTGCTCTGCTCTTCTTTTTGTGAACAGGGACTACATTTGCCTCTTTCCATAGAGAGGGCCATTTACACTGTACTAGGCAGTGCTGAAAGATGCAAGTTAGAGGTGCTGCTAGCTGGTCTGCACATCTTCTCAACAATCTTGGGCTCAACTTGTCTGGGCCCACAGCCTTTTCTTGGTCAAGTGATTTAAGAAGGAAATGCACCTCCTCCTGCCTTATTATCACCACCACCCCCTTTCTCTCTTCCTCTCACTCTTTCTCTCTTCCTCTCTCTCTCCCTCTCCCTCTCTCTCTTCCTCTCTTGCTCTCTCTCTTCCTCTTCTTTTATCTCTCTCTCTCTTCCCTTGTCACTCCCCCCTCTCCCTTACCTTTTCCCTCTCACTTTCTCCCCCTTTTTCCCTTCTTTTCCCCTCCTTCTAGGTTCCCCTTCTCTCTCTCCCTATCTCTCACTCTCTCCCCCTTTTTCTTTTTCTCTTTCTCTCTCTCTTTCACTAAAAAAAAAATGGTTGGGACTCGCAGGAATCAGGGATCAGATGACAATGGTACTGGTAGGGAGGAATGGATGGAGGAACAGTGGAAAAGGATAGAGCAAGAATGGGAGAGAAAATTAGGAGAGCTCTCTGAAAAAATGGAGAAAGAGCTATCTGTGAAATGGGAAAAGAGGTTGGAGAAGGAGACGAAGAATTGGGAGGCACAAGTCGAAACTGCAGTAGCCAGGGTAAAGGTCCTAGAATTTGAGGTAAACAGGCTTAAGCAAGTCTCAGGGGCAGTGACCAGAGAAGACACACCATACGAAGATGAGAGGCTGAACAGGAAGGAAGGAGATATGAATTATGCTAAGGTCATATCAGCCTGCAAAGAAGGGCCAGGGAGTGGAAGGGAAGAGCAGATGGGTGCAGATGGAGAGGGAGATAGGTCGAATGCTGAGGCACAACCATGCTACCAAGAGCCACTGGAAAAATCAAGGGAGAAAATGACCACATACAGACAGGAACCAGAGTCACAGAGGGAGAGGCAATGGGAGAAGGAAAGGGCAAAATCAGTGATTATCCATGGGCTTCGGGAGAGAGAGGAAAGGACACACACTGAAAGACGGCAGGAAGAAAGAAAGGAGATTGAGAAAATCATCACGGAAATAGGGGGAGAAGACATGGATGAGATTGTAAATTTTCAGAGAATAGGGGGGTACTTGAAGGGGAGAAACCGACCGATCAAGCTGATTCTCAGGACAGAAACAGTGCGGAACAGGATCCTCCAAGAGAAACCACGGTTGAAAAGCTCAGAAGAGTACAAGAAGGTGTTCCTAGACAGAGACAGAACACAAACAGAGAGACAGCAGCTGAGGGAGAGGACAAAAAAGCGAAAGGAACTAGGAAAGGAGACTAGGATGGAACCAGCAGAGGTCAGTCAGAGCAGAAGAGAGCAGCAAGGGCAAGCACACACACAACTATCCTCAGAACCCCACAACCTATCACACCATCCCAACACACTACAATCCATACCCACAGCTTCCACCCAACCCCCAACCATAGAATCCCACAGTATGCTACCAGGTCTCCCACCCTCACAGGCCCCCCCAAGCCACTTTGTTGGAAAGGAAACTGAAGGTATGGTACACAAACGCTGATGGAATAACAAACAAGTGGGAGGAGTGGCACGAAAGAGTCAAAGAGGCATCACCAGACATCATAGCAATCACAGAAACCAAGCTTACAGGTATGATAACAGATGCCATCTTTCCAGCAGGATACCAGATCCTGAGAAAAGACAGAAGGAACAGGGGGGGGTGGAGGAGTGGCATTGCTGATCAAACACCGATGGAATTTTGATGAGCTGGAGAGAGGAGACAGCGGAGAAGAAAGTGATTACATAGCGGGAACGCTTCACTTTGGTGGTCCCAAGGTGATAATTGCAGTGATGTATAACCCACCACAGAACAGCAGGAGGCCAAGGCAAGAGTATGACGAAAGCACTAGCGCGATGGTTGACACACTGGCTACAGTGGCGAGAAGAGCTCATGCATGCAGGGCAAAGCTCCTGATCATGGGCGACTTTAACCACAAGGAGATCGAATGGGAGAACTTGGAGCCACATGGGGGCCAAGATACATGGAGGGCTAAGATGATGGAGGTGGTACTGGAAAACTTCATGTACCAACACGTAAGGTCACTACAAGAGAGAGAGGAGAGGATGAACCAGCAAGACTGGACTTAGTATTCACCTTGAGCAGTGCAGATATTGAGGACATCACATATGAAAGACCCCTTGGGGCCAGCGATCATGTGGTTTTGAGCTTCGAATACACAGTAGAGCTACAAGTGGAGGGGGAAGCAGGAAGGCCAGGACAAATGAAACCAAAATACAGGAAAGGGGACTACACAGGAATGAGGAACTTCGTGAATGAGGTTCAGTGGGACAGAGAACTGGCAGGGAAGCCAGTTAATGAGATGATGGAATATGTAGCAACAATGTGCAAGGAGGCTGAGGAGAGGTTTGTACCCAAGGGTAACAGGAATAATGGAAAAGCCAGGATGAGCCCATGGTTCACCCAAAGATGCAAGGAGGCAAAAACCAAGTGTGCTAGGGAATGGAAGAAATATAGAAGGCAAAGAACCCAGGAGAATAAGGAGAGCAGTCGTAGAGCCAGAAACGAATATGCACAGATAAGAAGGGAGGCCCAACGTCAATATGAAAACGACATAGCAGCAAAAGCCAAATCTGACCCGAAGCTGTTATACAGCCATTTCAGGAAGGAAACAACCGTCAAGGACCAGGTAATCAGGCTAAGGAAGGAAGGAGGAGAGACAACAAGAAATGACCGTGAAGTATGTGACGAAATCAACAAGAGATTCAAAGAAGTGTTCACAGAGGAGACAGAAGGGGCTCCAGAAAGACGGATAGGTGGGGTACACCACCATGTGCTAGACACAGTACACACAACCGAGGAAGAAGTGAAGAGGCTTCTGAGTGAGCTAGATACCTCAAAGGCAATGGGGCCAGATAACATATCTCCATGGGTCCTGAGAGAGGGAGCAGAGGTGCTATGTGTACCCCTAACAACAATATTCAATACATCTATCGAAACAGGGAGATTGCCTGAGGCATGGAAGACAGCAAATGTGGTCCCAATCTTTAAAAAAGGAGACAGACATGAAGCACTAAACTACAGACCAGTGTCACTGACATGTATAGAATGCAAAATCATGGAAAAGATTGTCAGGAGAAGAATGGTGGAACATCTAGAAAGGAATGATCTCATCACCAGCAGCCAACATGGTTTCAGAGACGGGAAATCCTGTGTCACAAACCTACTGGAGTTCTATGACATGGTGGCAGCAGTAAGACAAGAGAGAGAGGGGTGGATGGATTGCATTTTCTTGGACTGCAAGAAGGCGTTTGACACACTACCACACAAGAGATTAGTGCAAAAACTGGAGGACCAAGCAGGGATAACAGGGAAGGCACTGTAATGGATCAGGGAATACTTGTCAGGAAGACAGCAGCGAGTAATGGTACGTGGCGAGGTGTCAGAGTGGGCACCTGTGACCACCGAAGTCCCCCAGGGGTCAGTCCTAGGACCAGTCCTGTTTCTGGTATTTGTGAACGACATGACGGAAGGAATAAACTCCGAGGTGTCCCTGTTTGCAGATGACGTGAAGTTGATGAGAAGAGTTCATTCGATCGAAGACCAGGCAGAACTACAAAGGGATCTAGACAGGCTGCAGACCTGGTCCAGCAACTGGCTCCTGGAGTTCAATCCCACCAAGTGCAAAGTCATGAGGATTGGGGAAGGGCAAAGAAGACCGCAGACGGAGTACAGTCTAGGGGGCCAGAGACTACAAACATCACTCAAGGAAAAAGATCTTGGGGTGAGTATAACACCAGGCACATCTGAAGCGCACATCAACCAAATAACTGCCGCAGCATATGGGCGCCTGGCAAACCTCAGAACAGCATTCCGACATCTTAAAAAGAAATCATTCAGGACCCTGTACACCGTGTACGTTAGGCCCATATTGGAGTATGCGGCACCAGTTTGGAACCCACACCTAGCCAAGCACGTAAAGAAACTAGAGAAAGTGCAAAGGTTTGCAACAAGACTAGTCCCAGAGCTAAGAGGTATGTCCTACGAGGAGAGGTTAAGGGAAATCAACCTGACGACACTGGAGGACAGGAGAGATAGGGGGCACATGATAACGACATACAAAATACTGAGAGGAATTGACAAGGTGGACAAAGACAGGATGTTCCAGAGATTGGACACAGTAACAAGGGGACACAGTTGGAAGTTGAAGACACAGATGAATCACAAGGATGTTAGGAAGTATTTCTTCAGCCACAGAGTAGTCAGTAAGTGGAATAGTTTGGGAAGCGATGTAGTGGAGGCAGGATCCATACATAGCTTTAAGCAGAGGTATGATAAAGCTCATGGCTCAGGGAGAGTGACCTAGTAGCGATCAGTGAAGAGGCGGGGCCAGGAGCTCGGACTCGACCCCCGCAACCTCAACTAGGTGAGTACAACTAGGTGAGTACACATACACACACATACATACACACATACACATATACACCCACACATACACACACACACACAAACACACACACACACACACACACACACACACACACACACACACACACACACACACACACACACACACACACACACCTGTTCCAGAGTTTGGACACAGCAACAAGGGGACACAGTTGGAAGCTAAAGACACAGATGAATCACAGGGATGTTAGGAAGTATTTCTTCAGCCACAGAGTAGTCAGTAAGTGGAATAGTTTGGGAAGCGATGTAGTGGAGGCAGGATCCATACATAGCTTTAAGCAGAGGTATGATAAAGCTCACGGCTCGGGGAGAGTGACCTAGTAGCGATCAGTGAAGAGGCGGGGCCAGGAGCTCGGACTCGACCCCCGCAACCTCAACTAGGTGAGTACAACTAGGTGAGTACACACACACACACATACACACACACACACACACATACACACACATACACACACACACACACACACACACACACATACACACATACACACACACATACACACACACACACATACACACACATACACACACACACATACACACACACATACACGCACACATACACACATACACACACACATACACACACACACACAGAAACAAGAGGCCACAATTGGAAGTTGAAGACACAAATGAGTCAGAGAGATAGTAGGAAGTATTCAGTCACAGAGTTGTAAGGCAGTGGAATACCCTAGAAAATGACGTAGTGGAGGCAG
>NC_091360.1:21727439-21734939 GCF_038502225.1 Cherax quadricarinatus | reverse complement strand
TTCGTCTCTTAGATACCTGACTTCATATCTTAGATACCTGACTTCATACTTTACATACCTAACTTCATGTTTTAGATACCTGACTTCATATCTTCATATCTTAGATACCTGACTTCATATCTTCATATCTTAGATACCTGACTTCATATCTTAGACATATGACTTCATGTATTAGATACCTGACTTCATAACTTAGATACCTGACTTTACAGCTTAAATACCTGACTTCATATCTTAGATACCTGGCTTCATTTCTTAGATATGTGATTTCATATCTTTGATACCTGACTTCATGTCTTAGATACCTGACTTCATACCTTAGATACCTGACTTTACACCTTAAATACCTGACTTCATATCATAGATACCTGACTTCATACCTTAGATACCTGACTTCATCCCTTGGATACCTGACTTCATACCTTAGATACCTGACTTCATACCTTGGATACCTGACTTTATACCTTGGATACCTGACTTTATACCTTGGATACCTGACTTCACACCTTGGATACCTGACTTCATACCTTGGATACCTGACTTCATACCTTGGATAACCGACTTCATACCTTAGATACCTGACTTCATACCTTAGATACCTGACTTCATACCTTAGATACCTGACTTCATACCTTAGATACCTGACTTCATACCTTAGATACCTGACTTCATACCTTAGATACCTGACTTCATACCTTAGATACCTGACTTCATACCTTAGATACCTGACTTCATACCTTAGATACCTGACTTCATACCTTAGATACCTGACTTCATACTTTAGATACCTGACTTCATACCTTAGATACCTGACTTCATACCTTAGCTACCTGACTTCATACTTTAGATACCTGACTTCATACTTTAGATACCTGACTTCATACCTTAGATACCTGACTTCATACCTTAGATACCTGACTTCATATATTGTTCCAGTGACGATATTGTACCATTCAGTTCTTTATATTTTCTTTCCTCTACCATAGTAAAACACAACAGAGTTATACTCTAGAAAGTAATGCATAGATTGTGTTGCATTTCTCAACACAGCTCTTGGGCCCTTTCAGGGTATTGAGTTATTGCTTCTGAATATCTTAGATCCTTTAAAGACAAAATATTAATGTGTTTGACAGCCGTATATAACGTCCCATAGAAGGTAATATTAATTTCTTTTGATAAATGATTCTCTAGGCCTATCTTAAAGTATTTTGCTCATGTCTGCACGGCCTAAAAAATTTACTTCTCGAGCTACAATAAATATCACAGTTGGGAGGAGACATAAGTGCTTGATAGTATTAAGTAAACACAGATTTTATATTAAAAATACACATAAAACGCATGAAAATTTCAATTTAAAACAGATTAAAAATTGCGTAAATGCAGCTAAATCTGTAAAATTGTTGAAAAAAATAAAAAGAAGTCACATAATATATTAGACTAATAACCCGGACATTGGAGAAAGAAGTCTATGACGACGTTTCGGTCTTAACTGGATCATTGACTAGTTAATGGTCGAAATCGTAGCGAAAAGCGTGGACACAATCTTCTTCTGCTATGTGCGGGATGTCTACGTATTGTTCCAGTCACGGTATTGTGGCTTTTAGTTGGTCACGTAACACTTGACTCTTTGACTTTATTGTGTGAGCTGGGTTGAAACAGTTCCAGGTTTCCAGTAGTTAGTGACTCTGCACGTCTTGTCCAGACTACCAGGTGCGGAGTAGAATTTATACTCCTGAATCTCCTGGAAATGTGGAATCTGGAAGTAATGTTAGTCCTGTCTTTACTTTCAGTATTTACGCTGACTCATCCTCACTGGATGAGTCTGGACGGTCTAGTTCCTTTCTCTAATTATTATGCACATGATATTTAAATCTTGAGAGCAATGAATATTTTCTCCTGTTAATGGGACTTGCAATACTGTAGCAAAGAGTTGCAAATAGCGATGTCAAGCACATAGCTGAAGAGGCTGGTTCATATGTCATCTGTTCCCCATAGGAGTTTTATAGAGATTGGTGACACAAATGTTTTGCAAATCATTAAACACTGTTATCACAGCAGTAAATAAAAACAAAGCACATCTTAATTCCCGTCTGTTTCGACAGTTCTGCACTAAAAATAATGACGATTTTGAACGTTTGTTGTTGCACACAGAAGTTAGATGACTGTCAAAGGGAAACTTCCTGAGACGTTTCTATCAATATTTCCAAGACTCCAATTCAGTTCTATGTGATGAACTAAGAAACATCAAGCATGACACTGCTTGTCAGATGCGTTCACAAAGTTCAACGAAGTTAATTTGCAACTGCAAGAAAATAAGGTTAATCTTATCAAAGTCAGATCTGCCCTTTCCACATTTCTGTCCAAGTTACAGTCATTCAGACGTAACACAGCCCGTAGTGAGCTCTTCCAGTTTCCGACCATCTCTGAACTGAAGATCATACCAGACGATGATCTTCAAGTGTACTGTGCACACCTGAATGAGCTGTATAGTGGCGTCTGTCAGATTTCAAGATCATTCCCAGATATTAGGAATGAAAAAACAGGAATGATGGAGGATGAACTAATTTCACTCCAAAATGACATTGAGCTGAGGACAAAGTCAAAATTTTTTTATAATATTTTATTAAAAAAAAAGAATCTGACAGCTACCCTATACTGTGGAACAAAGTCAACATACACTTTATTGCCCTCCCAAGATCATAATTGGTAGAGCAAGGCTTTAGTGAAGTCGCTATGCTTCTTTCCAAGCAGAGAAACAACGTGAAAATTACTGTAAGAGGGAATCTAAGACTTCTTAGTGTCTTCAAGACTGATGTTGAGAAGCTGACGTTCTTGCACTAAGCACATCCATCTCATTACAACTGTAAACACAATGTAGTTACAGATAAGATGTAAATTTACCGTTACATATTGTTAAATAATTGGTTTAATTTCTTAATTTTTATTTGTGAAATAATTACATTTGTTTATACTGTTAGATTACCTGTTTTGAATTTGCAATAAACCTAATACCAAGAAAGAAGTGTGTTCGTATATGTGTGTGGGGGAGGAAGGGGCGCTAGGACATGGCCTGGGAGCAAAGGGGGCGGCAGCCTGAAAAAGTTTGGGAACCTCTGTTAGAGTAATAAGCTCTGATAAAGAGGCAGGAGACCTCTACTCTCCTGAGCTAACATAACTGAGGCATTTGGTGAAGGGTTCACTGCTAGCACCAGAATACAGCATTGTGATTATCTTTCTAATTTGCACTTACAGAACAACGTTCCATCAGTGGAAGAATTTAGTGATCCCTCCTTCACTTAGTCCTTATTCATGTTCTCTGTATCAAATAAATTTAGAGTACCATTTCGGATATTTCCTCGTAGCAGCATATCTGTGCTTGTACTTCAGCTAAAGGTATGGTACTAGGCCACAGTGCAAGAAAATGCCATCATAAAAAACTGACTTCTGGTAGTGGGATGGTTTTAGCCAATTTTTCAGGGGTAAAATTAATATCCTGCTCCTCGGTTGACACCTTGGTTCCAAGTCAACAAAACTGAAGACTCAGCTACATATTTCTGACATATTCGATGCAATCTTGGCTGGTATATTTAAACCCAGGTCTTCCTCATAAGTTTTAGATCCTGTCACGTCACCTAAATGGGAAATATAAAACAATATGAAATATGGGTTATAAATTTGTCCTCTACCTTGATAATATATCCGCATCAACCAGGTCTAATTCCACCTAAATGACGCTATCATTTTGACTAGGTGACAGCCACCTGGTACTCTCTGTTTATCCTCTCGTGCTCCATAGCAGCCATGGCTACAAGAACACTATCGTGCTCCATAGCAGCCATGGCTACAAGAACACTATCGTGTTCCATAGCAGCCATGGCTACAAGAACACTATCGTGCTCCTGTAGCTTGCCATGGCTACAAGAGCACAACCATGCTCCAGTTGGTTGCCATGGCTACAAGAACACAATCGTGCTCCTGTAGCTTGCCATAGCTACAAGAACACTATCGTGCTCCAGTAGGTTGCCATTGCTACAAGAACATTATCGTGTTCCTGTAGCTTGCCATGGCTACAAGAGCACTATCGTGCTCCTGTAGCTTGCCATGGCTACAAGAACACTATCGTGCTCCTGTAGCTTGCCATAGCTACAAGAACACTATCGTGCTCCTGTAGCTTGCCATGGCTACAAGAACATTATCGTGTTCCTGTAGCTTGCCATGGCTACAAGAACACTATCGTGCTCCAGTAGGTTGCCATGGCTACAAGAACATTATCGTGTTCCTGTAGCTTGCCATGGCTACAAGAGCACTATCGTGCTCCTGTAGCTTGCCATGGCTACAAGAACACTATCGTGCTCCTGTAGCTTGCCATAGCTACAAGAACACTATCGTGCTCCTGTAGCTTGCCATGGCTACAAGAACATTATCGTGTTCCTGTAGCTTGCCATGGCTACAAGAGCACTATCGTGCTCCTGTAGCTTGCCATGGCTACAAGAGCACTACCGTGCTCCAGTAGCTTGCCATGACTACAAGAGCACTATCGTGCTCCTGTAGCTTGCCATAGATAAAAGAACACTATCGTGCTCCAGTAGGTTGCCATGGCTACAAGAACACTATCGTGCTCCTGTAGCTTGCCACGGCTACAAAAACACTATCGTGTTACTGTACCTTGCCATAGCTACAAGAACACTATCGTGCTCCTGTAGCTTGCCACGGCTACAAGAACACTATCGTGTTCCCGTAGCTTGCCATAGCTACAAGAACACTATCGTGCTCCTGTAGCTTGCCACGGCTACAAGAACACTATCTGCTCCTGTAGCTTGCCATGGCTACAAGAACACTATCTGCTCCTGTAGCTTGCCATGGCTACAAGAACACTATCTGCTCCTGTAGCTTGCCATGGCTACAAGAACACTATCTGCTCCTGTAGCTTGCCATGGCTACAAGAACACTATCTGCTCCTGTAGCTTGCCATGACTACAAGAACACTATCTACTCCTGTAGCTTGCCATGGCTACAAGAACACTATCGTGCTCCTGTACCTTGTTATGGCTACAAGAACACTATCGTGTTCCTGTAGCTTGCCATGGCTACAAGAACACTATCGTGTTCCTGTAGCTTGCCACGGCTACAAGAACACTATCGTGTTCCTGTAGCTTGTCACGGCTACAAGAACACTATCGTGCTCCTGTAGCTTGCCATGGCTACAAAAACACTATCGTGTTCCTGTAGCTTACCATGGCTACAAGAACACTTTCGTGTTCCTGTAGCTTGCCACGGCTACAGGAACACTATCGTGCCCCTGTAGCTGGCCACGGCTACAAGAACACTATCGTGCCCCTGTAGCTGGCCACGGCTACAAGAACACTATCGTGCCCCTGTAGCTTGCCACGGCTACAAGAACACTATCGTGCTCCTGTAGCTGGCCACGGCTACAAGAACACTATCGTGCCCCTGTAGCTGGCCACGGCTACAAGAACACTATCGTGCTCCTGTAGCAGCCACGGCTACAAGAACACTATCGTGCTCCTGTAGCTTGCCACGGCTTCAAGAATACTATCGTGTTCCTGTAGCAGCAACGGCTACAAGAACACTATCGTGCTCCTGTAGCTTGCCATGGCTACAAGAACACTTTCGTGTTCCTGTAGCTTGCCACGGCTACAAGAACACTATCGTGCTCCTGTAGCTGGCCACGGCTACAAAAACACTATCGTGCCCCTGTAGCTGGCCACGGCTACAAGAACACTATCGTGCCCCTGTAGCTGGCCACGGCTACAAGAACACTATCGTGCCCCTGTAGCTGGCCACGGCTACAAGAACACTATCGTGCCCCTGTAGCTGGCCACGGCTACAAGAACACTATCGTACCCCTGTTGCTGGCCACGGCTACAAGAACACTATCGTGCTCCTGCACCTTGTTATGTCTACAAGAACACTATCGTGTTCCTGTAGCTTGCCATGGCTACAAGAACACTATCGTGTTCCTGTAGCTTGCCACGGCTACAAGAACGCTATCGTGTTCCTGTAGCTTGTCACGGCTACAAGAACACTATCGTGCTCCTGTAGCTTGCCATGGCTACAAGAACACTATCGTGCTTCTGTAGCAGCCACGGCTACAAGAACACTATCGTGCTCCTGTAGCTTGCCACTGCTACAAGAACACTATCGTGTTCCTGTAGCAGACACGGCTACAAGAACACTATCGTGCTCCTGTAGCTTGCCATGGCTACAAGAACACTTTCGTGTTCCTGTAGCTTGCCACGGCTACAAGAACACTATCGTGCTCCTGTAGCTGGCCACGGCTACAAGAACACTATCGTGCCCCTGTAGCTGGCCTTGGGTACAAGAACACTATCGTGCCCCCGTAGCTGGCCACGGCTACAAGAACACCATCGTGCCCCTGTAGCTGGCCACGGCTACAAGAACACTATCGTGCCCTTGTAGCTGGCCACGGCTACAAGAACACTATCGTGCCCCTGTTGCTGGCCACGGCTACAAGAACACAATCGTGCCCCTTTAGCTGGCCACGGCTACAAGAACACTATCGTGCTCCTGTAGCAGCCACGGCTACAAGAACACTATCGTGCTCATGTAGCTTGCCACGGCTACAAGAACACTATCGTGTTCCTGTAGCTTGCCATGGCTACAAGAACACTATCGTGCTCCTGTAGCTTGCCACGGCTACAAGAACACTATCGTGTTCCTGTAGCAGCCACGGCTACAAGAACACTATCGTGTTCCTGTAGCAGCCACGGCTACAAGAACACTATCGTGTTCCTGTAGCAGCCACGGCTACAAGAACACTATCGTGTTCCTGTAGCTTGCCATGGCTACAAGAACACTATCGTGTTCCTGTAGCTTGCCATGGCTACAAGAACACTATCTGCTCCTGTAGCTTGCCATGGCTACAAGAACACTATCTGCTCCTGTAGCTTGCCATGGCTACCAGAACACTATCTGCTCCTGTAGCTTGCCGTGGCTACAAGAACACTATCGTGCTCCTGTACCTTGCCATGGCTACAAGAACAATATCGTGTTCATGTAGCTTGCCATGGCTACAAGAACACTATCTGCTCCTGTAGCTTGCCATGGCTACAAGAACACTATCGTGCTCCTGTACCTTGCCATGGCTACAAGAACACTATCGTGTTCCTGTAGCTTGCCATGGCTACAAGAACACTATCGTGTTCCTGTAGCTTGCCACGGCTACAAGAACACTATCGTGTTCCTGTAGCTTGCCACGGCTACAAGAACACTATCGTGCTCCTGTAGCTTGCCATGGCTACAAGAAAACTATCGTGTTCCTGTAGCTTGCCATGGCTACAAGAACACTTTCGTGTTCCTGTAGCTTGCCACGGCTACAAGAACACTATCGTGCCCCTGTATCTTGCCACGGCTACAAGAACACTATCGTGCTCCTGTAGCTGGCCACGGCTACAAGAACACTATCGTGCCCCTGTAGCTGGCCACGGCTACAAGAACACTATCGTGCTCCTGTAGCAG
>NC_091360.1:21714939-21722439 GCF_038502225.1 Cherax quadricarinatus | reverse complement strand
GTAGAATAATTGTTGTAGTAACTACAGTCACAAGGTAGAATAATTGTTGTAGTAACTACAGTCACAAGGTAGAATAATTGTTGTAGTAACTACAGTCACAAGGTAGAATAATTGCTGTAATAACTACAGTCACAAGGTAGAATAATTGTTGTAGTAACTACAGTCACAAGGTAGAATAATTGTTGTAGTAACTACAGTCACAAGGTAGAATAATTGTTGTAGTAACTACAGTCACAAGGTAGAATAATTGTTGTAGTAACTACAGTCACAAGGTAGAATAATTGTTGTAATAACTACAGTCACAAGGTAGAATAATTGTTGCAATAACTACAGTCACAAGGCAGAATAATCGTTGTAGTAACTACAGTCACAAGGTAGAATAATTGTTGAAGTAACTACAATCACAATGCAGAATAATCGTTCCAGTAACTACAGTCACAAGGCAGAATAATCGTTGTAGTAACTACAGTCACAAGGTAGAATAATTGTTGAAGTAACTACAGTCACAAGGCAGAATAATCGTTCCAGTAACTATAGTCACAAGGCAGAATAATCGTTGTAGTAACTACAGTCACAAGGCAGAATAATCGTTCAAGTAACAACAGTCACAAGGCAGAATAATCGTTGTAGTAACTACAGTCACAAGGCAGAATAATCGTTTTATTAACTACAGTCACAAGGTAGAATAATTGTTGTAGTAACTACAGTCACAAGGCAGAATAATCGTTGTAGTAACTACAGTCACAAGGCAGAATAATCGTTTTATTAACTACAGTCACAAGGTAGAATAATTGTTGTAGTAACTACAGTCACAAGGCAGAATAATCGTTGTAGTAACTACAGTCACAAGGTAGGGTAATCGTTGCAGTAACTACAGTCACAAGGCAGAATAATCGTTGTAGTAACTACAGTCACAAGGTAGAATAATCGTTGCAGTAACTACAGTCAAAAGGCAGAATAATCGTTCCTGTAACTACAGTCACAAGGCAGAATAATCGTTCCTGCAACTACAGTCACAAGGCAGAATAATCGTTCCAGTAACTACAGTCACAAGGCAGAATAATCGTTGTAGTAACTACAGTCACAAGGCAGAATAATTGTTGTAGTAACTACAGTCACAAGGCAGAATAATCGTTCCTGTAACTACAGTCACAAGGCAGAATAATCGTTCCAGTAACTACAGTCACAAGGCAGAATAATCGTTGTAGTAACTACAGTCACAAGGCAGAATAATCGTTGTAGTAACTACAGTCACAAGGCAGAATAATCGATCCAGTAACTACAGTCCCAAGGCAGAATAATCGTTCCAGTAACTACAGTCACAAGGCAGAATAATCGTTGTAGTAACTACAGTCACAAGGCAGAATAATCGTTGTAGTAACTACGGTCACAAGGTAGAATAATCGTTGTAGTAACTACAGTCACAAGGTAGAATAATTGTTGTAGTAACTACAGTTACAAGGCAGAATAATCGTTCCAGTAACTCCAGTCACAAGGCAGAATAATCGTTGTAGTAACTACAGTCACAAGGCAGAATAATCGTTCCAGTAACTACAGTCACAAGGCAGAATAATCGTTGCAGTAACTACAGTCACAAGGCAGAATAATCGTTCAAGTAACAACAGTCACAAGGCAGAATAATCGTTGTAGTAACTACAGACACAAGGTAGAATAATCGTTGCAGTAACTACAGTCACAAGGCAAAATAATCGTTCCAGTAACTACAGTCACAAGGTAGAATAATCGTTCCAGTAACTAAAGTCACAAGGCAGAGTAATCGTTCCAGTAACTACAGTCACAAGGCAGAATAATCGTTGTAGTAACTACAGTCACAAGGCAGAATAATCGTTGTAGTAACTACAGTCACAAGGCAGAATAATCGTTGTAGTAACTACAGTCACAAGGCAGAATAATCGTTCCAGTAACTTCAGTCACCAAGCAGAATAATCGTTGTAGTAACTACAGTCACAAAGCAGAATAATCGTTGTAGTAACTACAGTCGAAAAGCAGAATAATCGTTGTAGTAACTACAGTCACAAGGCAGAATAATGGTTGTAGTAACTTCAGTCACAAGGCAGAATAATCGTTGTAGTAACTACAGTCGCAAGGCAGAATAATCGTTCTAGTAACTTCAGTCACAAGGCAGAATAATCGTTGTAGTAACTACAGTCACAAAGCAGAATAATCGATGTAGTAACTAGAGTCACAAAGCAGAATAATAGTTGTAGTAACTACAGTCACAAGGCAGAATAATCGTTCTAGTAACTTCAGTCACAAAGAATAATCGTTTTAGTAACTACAGTCACAAGGCAGAATAATCGTTGTAGTAGCTACAGTCACAAGGCAGAATAATCGTTGTAGTAACTACAGTCACAAAGCAGAATAATCGTTGTAGTAACTACAGTCACAAAGCAGAATAACCGTTGTAGTAACTACAGTCAAAAAGCAGAATAATCGTTGTAGTAACTACAGTCACAAGGCAGAATAATGGTTGTAGTAACTTCAGTCACAAGGCAGAATAATCGTTGTAGTAACTACAGTCACAAGGCAGAATAATCGTTCTAGTAACTTCAGTCACAAGGCAGAATAATCGTTGTAGTAACTACAGTCACAAAGCAGAATAATCGATGTAGTAACTAGAGTCACAAAGCAGAATAATCGTTGTAGTAACTACAGTCACAAGGCAGAATAATCGTTCTAGTAACTTCAGTCACAAGGCAGAATAATCGTTTTAGTAACTACAGTCACAAGGCAGAATAATCGTTGTAGTAACTACAGTCACAAGGCAGAATAATCGTTGTAGTAACTACAGTCACCAAGCAGAATAATCGTTGTAGTAACTACAGTCACAAAGCAGAATAATCGTTGTAGTAACTACAGTCAAAAAGCAGAATAATCGTTGTAGTAACTACAGTCACAAAGCAGAATAATTGTTGTAGTAACTACAGTCAAAGGCAGAATAATCGTTTTAGTAACTACAGTCACAAGGCAGAATAATCGTTGTAGTAACTACAGTCACAAGGCAGAATAATCGTTCCAGTAACTACAGTCACAAGGCAGAATAATCGTTGTAATAACTACAGTCACAGGGCAGAATAATCGTTGTAGTAACTACAGTCACAAAGCAGAATAATCGTTGTAGTAACTACAGTGACAAAGCAGAATAATCGTTGTAGTAACTAGAATCACAAGGCAGAATAATCGTTCCAGTAACTACAGTCAGAAGGCAGAATAATCGTTGTAGTAACTACAGTCACAAAGCAGAATAATCGTTGTAGTAACTACTGTCACAAGTCAGAATAATCGTTGTAGTAAGTACAGTCACAAGTCAGAATAATCGTTGTAGTAACTACAGTCACAAGGCAGAATAATCGTTGTAGTAACTACAGTCACAAAGCAGAATAATCGTTGTAGTAACTACAGTCACAAGGCAGAATAATCGTTGTAGTAACTCCAGTGCGCAGTACATAAGAGTTTATGGTTGCATATTAGTGGTATGCAATACAGTTACGTTGATAAATTAGGCACATGTGCAACATCTTGGCATCATTATTCTAGACGTTTCGCCTGCTACATCTCACCTACTTCAGGTTATGAACGCTTGTCTTCCTAGCTATACTTCAGAGTGTTCAGATTCTTGAAGACTACGGCGTTTATCACCTGCTTCCAGGCTGGGGGACTGATTACTTTGGTGTTTATCGTTGTCACTACAACGATTATTCTCCTTTGTGACTGAAGTTACTACAACGATTATTCTGCCTTGTGACTGTAGTTACTACAACGATTATTCTGCTTTGTGACTGTAGTTACTGGAACGATTATTCTGCCTTGTGACTGTAGTTACTACAACAATTATTCTACCTTGTGACTGTAGTTACTACAACAATTATTCTACCTTGTGACTGTATTTACTGGAACGATTATTCTGCCTTGTGACTGTAGTTACTTCAACAATTATTCTACCTTGTGACTGTAGTTACTACAACGATTATTCTGCCTTGTGACTGTAGTTACTACAACGATTATTCTGCCTTGTGACTGTAGTTACTGGAACAATTATTCTGCCTGGTGACTGTAGTTACTTCAACAATTATTCTACCTTGTGACAGTAGTTACTACAACGATTATTCTGCCTTGTGACTGTAGTTACTACAACGATTATTCTGCCTTGTGACTGTAGTTACTACAACGATTATTCTACCTTGTGACTGTAGTTACTATAACAATTATTCTACCTTGTGACTGTAGTTACTACAACAATTATTCTACCTTGTGACTGTAGTTACTACAACAATTATTCTACCTTGTGACTGTAGTTACTACAACAATTATTCTACCTTGTGACTGTTGTTACTATAACAATTATTCTACCTTGTGACTGTAGTTACTATAACAATTGTTCTACCTTGTGACTGTAGTTACTACAACAATTATTATACCTTGTGACTGTAGTTACTACAACAATTATTCTACCTTGTGACTGTAGTTACTACAACAATTATTCTACCTTATGACTGTAGTTACTACAACAATTATTCTACCTTGTGACTGTAGTTACTACAACAATTATTCTACCTTGTGACTGTAGTTACTACAACAATTATTCTACCTTGTGACTGTAGTTACTATAACAATTATTCTACCTTGTGACTGTAGTTACTACAACAATTATTCTACCTTGTGACTGTAGTTACTACAACAATTATTTTACCTTGTGACTAGTTACTACAACAATTATTCTACATTGTGACTGTAGTTACTACAACATTTATTCTACCTTGTGACTGTAGTTACTACAACAATTATTCTACCTTGTGACTGTAGTTACTACAACAATTATTCTACCTTGTGACTGTAGTTACTACAACAATTATTCTACCTTGTGACTGTAGTTACTACAACAATTATTCTACCTTGTGACTGTAGTTACTACAACAATTATTTTACCTTGTGACTAGTTACTACAACAATTATTCTACATTGTGACTGTAGTTACTACAACAATTATTCTACCTTGTGACTGTAGTTACTACAACAATTATTCTACCTTGTGACTGTAGTTACTACAACAATTATTCTACCTTGTGACTGTAGTTACTACAACAATTATTCTACCTTGTGACTGTAGTTACTACAACAATTATTCTACCTTGTGACTGTAGTTACTACAACAATTATTCTACCTTGTGACTGTAGTTACTACAACAATTATTTTACCTTGTGACTAGTTACTACAACAATTATTCTACATTGTGACTGTAGTTACTACAACAATTATTCTACCTTGTGACTGTAGTTACTACAACAATTATTCTACCTTGTGACTGTAGTTACTACAACAATTATTCTACCTTGTGACTGTAGTTACTACAACAATTATTTTACCTTGTGACTAGTTACTACAACAATTATTCTACATTGTGACTGTAGTTACTACAACAATTATTCTACCTTGTGACTGTAGTTACTACAACAATTATTCTACCTTGTGACTGTAGTTACTACAACAATTATTCTACCTTGTGACTGTAGTTACTACAACAATTATTCTACCTTGTGACTGTAGTTACTACAACAATTATTCTACCTTGTGACTGTAGTTACTACAACAATTATTCTACCTTGTGACTGTAGTTACTACAACAATTATTCTACCTTGTGACTGTAGTTACTACAACAATTATTCTACCTTGTGACTGTAGTTACTACAACAATTATTCTACCTTGTGACTGTAGTTACTACAACAATTATTCTACCTTGTGACTGTAGTTACTACAACAATTATTCTACCTTGTGACTGTAGTTACTACAACAATTATTCTACCTGACCTGACAGTCTCAATAATGTAAATTTTAATAAGTTGTTTTAAATGCAGAAAAGAACGTGAAAATATTCTAAAATATTTTCTTTAACGAACAAGACAGTAAAATAATAATAATAGTAATTATAATAATAATAATAATAATAATAATAATAATAATAATAATAATAATAATAACAACAACAACAACAACAACAACAACAACAACAACAACAACAACAACAACAACAACAACAACAACAACAATAATAACAACAACAACAACAACAACAACAACAACAACAACAACAACAACAACAACAACAACAACAACAACAACAACAACAACAACAACAATAATAATAATTACACTCATATCTTTATTTCTACCAGTACATGTACAAGGTATACAGACCATTGCTGACATCAGTGACATATTACTATATATAAATCCTCTTGTTATGCTGAGCATTTCCCGCAAATTAGGTCAGTTTTGTCCCAGGATGCGACTTACACCAGTTCACTAATACCCAGGTACCTATTGTAATGATGGGTGAACATAGACAACCGGTATAAGGAAACACGTCCGATGTTTCCACCCCTTCGCCGGCAATCAAACCCGGACCCTCACCGTGTAAAGCGAAAGCTTTTGCCACATTTCCACGGTGCATCGTATTGAACAAGTGTCTCGCTCTTCAACTTGTCGGTTTTCTGAACTATTTACATCATATCTGTCAGACACAGCAGGAACGTTTCGGGATCATGACACAGGGAATTGTTCAACTCTTTTTTTATTATTATTATTATTAACATATCGGCCGTCTCCAACCAAGGCAGGGTGGCTCGAAAAAGAAAAAAACTTTCATTATCATTCACTCTACCACTGTCTTGCCAGAGGGGTGCTTTACACTACAGTTATAAAACTGCAACATTAACACCCCTCCTTCAGAGTGCAGACACTACACTTTCCATCACCAGGACTCAACTCCGGCCTGCCGGTTTCCCTGAACCCCTTCATAAATGTTACCTTGCTTACACTCCAACAGCACGCCAAGTCCTAAAAACCATTTGTTTCCATTCGCTCCTGTCTAATACACTCACGCATGCTTACTGGAAGTCCACAAAACCTTCTTTACCTCCCTCCCTCCAAACTTTCCTTGGCCGACCCCTACCCCGCCTTCCCTCATCTAGAGATTTGTATACTCTCGATGTCATTCTATTTCGTTTCAGCCTCTCTACATGTCCGAACCATCTCAATAACCCCTCATCAGCCCTCTGGATAATAGTTTTGGTAATGCAACAACTCCTAATCTCCAAACTACAGATTCTCTGCATTATATTCACATGACATCTCCACTGCCTCCAGCCTTCAACTCTTGCCTAGCCTATATTCATGACCAACTTACACTAGTGGATTTTTCCAATGGCTGACTCCACCTTCTGCTGCTTCAACTTAACTAACTACAATATATAAGCCACTTCCCCATGTATATGCTGTACTTTCTTCAAGATTAGCAGGGGACTGAGTACCTCGTACTCCTTCTCATCTTCCACCCTTAGTATTTGTATTGGACTGAAGAAACCACTAACGAAACTTTCTGTAATAAACATCCCAAAATTTTGGGATGTTTATTACAGAATTGTCTAATTTTTGAACTTGTCTTTATTTCCTAAACCAGTTCCGTTATAATAATGTGA
>NC_091360.1:21616498-21714839 GCF_038502225.1 Cherax quadricarinatus | reverse complement strand
TACTCCCAAATACACCACTGAATACTAAAACACCACTGAATACACTCAAAACACCACCAAAATCACCATAAACTAAGATCAACACCCACATCCCACAACACCCACAACCCACAACACCCACAATTTTTTCTCGTTTTATCTAATTTCATCAGAAAAAGTCCCAACAACAACCCACTTATAACATCTTTTTTCGGTATCTCTAGTTCGACAACAACACCCACAACACCCACATCCCACAACACCCATGAACATTTCCAAAACACTATTTGAGTACTCCCAATTACACCACTAATTACTACTAAAACACCGCTGAATTCAATCAAAACACCCTTCAACACCTTCAAAACCCTTGACCTCAAAACAGCCTTCAACACCTTCAAAACACCTTTGACCCTTCAAAACACCTTTGAACACATTCAAAACACTCTCATAAACATTTGAACTCACTCAAAACACCTTTGAATAACCTCAAAACACCTTTGAACACCTTCAAAACACCCTTGAACACCCTTGATCACCTTCAAAAAAACAACATTCGAACACACTCAAAACACCTTTGAACACCTTTGAACATTTCCAAACAACACTGAAACACTTCCAAAAAACACCATTTGAGTACTCCCAAATACACCACTGAATACTAAAACACCACTGAATACACTCAAAACACCACCAAAATCACCATAAACTAAGATCAACACCCACATCCCACAACACCCACAACCCACAACACCCACAATTTTTTCTCGTTTTATCTAATTTCATCAGAAAGTCACAACACCCACACCTCCCATTTTTTTCTCGTTTTAACCCTTTTAGTTCATTAAAGTTAATAAGGGGCCACACTACATCAGAAAAAGTCACAAAAACAACCCACTTATAACGTCTTTTCGGTATCTCTAGTTCGACAACAACACCCACATCCCACATCACCCACATCCCACATCCCACACACACACACACACAGACACACACACACACACACATCCCTAACCTAGCCTAACCTAACCTAACTTATCCTAACATAACCTAACCTAACCTAACCTAACCTAACCTAACCTAACCTAACCTAACTTATCCTAACCTAGCCTAACCTAACCTAACCTAACCTTACCTAACTTATCCTAACCTAACCCAACCTAACCTAGCCTAACCTAACCTAACTTAACCTAACCTAACCTAACCTAACCGAACCTACCCTAACCTAACCTTACCTAACATAACCTAACCTAGCCTAACCTAACCTAACCTAACTTAACCTAACCCAACCTAACCTAACCTAACCTAGCCTAACCTAACTTAACCTAACCTAACCTAACCTACCCTAACCTAACTTATCCTAACCTAACCTAACCTATCTTAACCTTACCTAACCTAACCTAGCCGAACCTATCCTAACCTAACCTAAAATATATTAGAACACTTCCAAAATACATTAGAGTACTCCAGAATTACTTTGAACGACTCCATTTTTTGGATATTTCCAAATTAGTTTTGAAAACTTTATCGTAAAATCGAACATTATTTTCTTGTTGGTAAACACACTCAATGGTAGAAATATTTACTCGATTTCCGAATAGAAACACTTTCCTCGCTCTGAGAGACTCATTGTGGGTCGCCCCTTCCCCCCCCCCCTCCCCAACACCACTGGGGTAATGCGGTTCACACCCAAGGTAGATTTAAGATAATCATGAACACCTGCGCCAACTCAGGACAGACAGACGCCATGAAATGCGGGTAACATCCAAGGTAGAAAATCATCTCTTTCCAGACCAACTGTCTATCCTAACCTAACCTAACCTAACCTAACCTAATTCCTAACCTAACCTAACCTCACCTAACCGAACCTAACCTAACTCCATCAATCACCTCTATCCTAACCTAACCTAACCTAACCTAACCCAACCTAACTCCATCAAACACCTCTATCCTAACCTAACCTAACCTATCCTAACCTAACCTAACTCCATCAAACACCTCGAATACTACCTAACTTAACCTAACCTAACCTTACCTAACCTACCGAACCTAACCTAACCTAACCTAACCTATCCTAACCTGTCCCAACCTAACCTAACCTATCCTAACCTAACCTAACCTAACCTAACCTAACTTATCCTAAGCTAACCTAACCTAACTTATCCTAACCTAACCTATCCTAACCTAACCTAAACACTGACTAACTTTGAACCAACTCTGAACACCACTGATCTTCTTCAAAAAATGCTCTGCACATCATTTGAACACCTTCAAAAAAAAAAAACACCATCAAACACCTCCGAATACTCCCAAAAAAACACTACTGATTACTACCAAATCACCACTGAATACTACCAATCACCGTCAAAATCACCAGAAACTAAGTTTAACATCACCATCTAACATCCTTTTTATAGAAATCCCCTCAAATCACTATAACCAAGAACTCCCTCCCCATATGGCGCATAAAAAAAAAGCATGAACACAAACCTAATACGCAAACACTTAGTACATGATCACCATCAACTGAAAACATATCTTATACACACACATAATATAAGACAATCACCAACTACAATCACCCATGTTCACTTACCTCAAAATCACTAATATCACAGAAAACAATCATTTTTATAAACATTTCACACACACACACACAAAAAATCATATTTGACAATATCTAAGCGCACTCACCTCACTACCACCAACACACGATGTCTCACCTCACAGGACCGACGAGCTCACCTCCAGTGACGTCACACTCCCATTGTGTTACTTGGTGGTTGGTAACATCACACCTAACCCCTCCTTGTTTCAACCTGTTGTACCCTACATTATCTAAGAACACTATATCCAAGACGATTACCAGATTTTATGATCCCCAACACCAAGATCACAGAAAACACACATTTTTATAATTATTCACACAAAAATCACGATCACCAATTCCATATCATGTTTACCGTCATCTATCAACACTAATCACCAAGATCACCAAAAAATCTAAGATCATGCATCTCAAAACTACTATGATCACTGAAAACACTTATTTTTTAAACATTCGCACAAAAATAAGACATACACAAAAATACCACAACACTTCCACCAACATCTATAACATAACATGAGCACTATAACATATCACTATCACAAAAAAAAATAATACACAGACACCCACATATTATACATTTCAATTGCAAATTTAAGACATGAGACATACACACCAAATCTAAGACATTCACCTCCAACTAAGACATACACATCACCCCTAAAACTTCCTTCCTTATTCATTCCGTATATCTCCTAGAGACGTTTTAACCCCGACGGATCCATCACGACGTAGGAGCCAGAGGAACCATCACCACTCCAACACCACCTACTACACTCTGGCTCCTACGTCGTGATGGATCCGTCGGGGTTAAAACGTCTCTAGGAGATATACGGAATGAATAAGGAAGGAAGTTTTAGGGGTGATGTGTATGTCTTAGTTGGAGGTGAATGTCTTAGATTTGGTGTGTATGTCTCATGTCTTAAATTTGCAATTGAAATGTATAATATGTGGGTGTCTGTGTATTATTTTTTTTTGTGATAGTGATATGTTATAGTGCTCATGTTATGTTATAGATGTTGGTGGAAGTGTTGTGGTATTTTTGTGTATGTCTTATTTTTGTGCGAATGTTTAAAAAATAAGTGTTTTCAGTGATCATAGTAGTTTTGAGATGCATGATCTTAGATTTTTTGGTGATCTTGGTGATTAGTGTTGATAGATGACGGTAAACATGATATGGAATTGGTGATCGTGATTTTTGTGTGAATAATTATAAAAATGTGTGTTTTCTGTGATCTTGGTGTTGGGGATCATAAAATCTGGTAATCGTCTTGGATATAGTGTTCTTAGATAATGTAGGGTACAACAGGTTGAAACAAGGAGGGGTTAGGTGTGATGTTACCAACCACCAAGTAACACAATGGGAGTGTGACGTCACTGGAGGTGAGCTCGTCGGTCCTGTGAGGTGAGACATCGTGTGTTGGTGGTAGTGAGGTGAGTGCGCTTAGATATTGTCAAATATGATTTTTTTTGTGTGTGTGTGTGAAATGTTTATAAAAATGATTGTTTTCTGTGATATTAGTGATTTTGAGGTAAGTGAACATGGGTGATTGTAGTTGGTGATTGTCTTATATTATGTGTGTGTATAAGATATGTTTTCAGTTGATGGTGATCATGTACTAAGTGTTTGCGTATTAGGTTTGTGTTCATGCTTTTTTTTTATGCGCCATATGGGGAGGGAGTTCTTGGTTATAGTGATTTGAGGGGATTTCTATAAAAAGGATGTTAGATGGTGATGTTAAACTTAGTTTCTGGTGATTTTGACGGTGATTGGTAGTATTCAGTGGTGATTTGGTAGTAATCAGTAGTGTTTTTTTGGGAGTATTCGGAGGTGTTTGATGGTGTTTTTTTGAAGGTGTTCAAATGATGTGCAGAGCATTTTTTGAAGAAGATCAGTGGTGTTCAGAGTTGGTTCAAAGTTAGTCAGTGTTTAGGTTAGGTTAGGATAGGTTAGGTTAGGATAAGTTAGGTTAGGTTAGCTTAGGATAAGTTAGGTTAGGTTAGGTTAGGTTAGGTTAGGATAGGTTAGGTTAGGTTGGGACAGGTTAGGATAGGTTAGGTTAGGTTAGGTTAGGTTCGGTAGGTTAGGTAAGGTTAGGTTAGGTTAAGTTAGGTAGTATTCGAGGTGTTTGATGGAGTTAGGTTAGGTTAGGATAGGTTAGGTTAGGTTAGGATAGAGGTGTTTGATGGAGTTAGGTTGGGTTAGGTTAGGTTAGGTTAGGTTAGGATAGAGGTGATTGATGGAGTTAGGTTAGGTTCGGTTAGGTGAGGTTAGGTTAGGTTAGGAATTAGGTTAGGTTAGGTTAGGTTAGGTTAGGATAGACAGTTGGTCTGGAAAGAGATGATTTTCTACCTTGGATGTTACCCGCATTTCATGGCGTCTGTCTGTCCTGAGTTGGCGCAGGTGTTCATGATTATCTTAAATCTACCTTGGGTGTGAACCGCATTACCCCAGTGGTGTTGGGGAGGGGGGGGGGGACGGGGCGACCCACAATGAGTCTCTCAGAGCGAGGAAAGTGTTTCTATTCGGAAATCGAGTAAATATTTCTACCATTGAGTGTGTTTACCAACAAGAAAATAATGTTCGATTTTACGATAAAGTTTTCAAAACTAATTTGGAAATATCCAAAAAATGGAGTCGTTCAAAGTAATTCTGGAGTACTCTAATGTATTTTGGAAGTGTTCTAATATATTTTAGGTTAGGTTAGGATAGGTTCGGCTAGGTTAGGTTAGGTAAGGTTAAGATAGGTTAGGTTAGGTTAGGATAAGTTAGGTTAGGGTAGGTTAGGTTAGGTTAGGTTAAGTTAGGTTAGGCTAGGTTAGGTTAGGTTAGGTTGGGTTAGGTTAAGTTAGGTTAGGTTAGGTTAGGCTAGGTTAGGTTATGTTAGGTAAGGTTAGGTTAGGGTAGGTTCGGTTAGGTTAGGTTAGGTTAGGTTAAGTTAGGTTAGGTTAGGCTAGGTTAGGTTGGGTTAGGTTAGGATAAGTTAGGTAAGGTTAGGTTAGGTTAGGTTAGGCTAGGTTAGGATAAGTTAGGTTAGGTTAGGTTAGGTTAGGTTAGGTTAGGTTAGGTTAGGTTATGTTAGGATAAGTTAGGTTAGGTTAGGCTAGGTTAGGGATGTGTGTGTGTGTGTGTGTCTGTGTGTGTGTGTGTGTGGGATGTGGGATGTGGGTGATGTGGGATGTGGGTGTTGTTGTCGAACTAGAGATACCGAAAAGACGTTATAAGTGGGTTGTTTTTGTGACTTTTTCTGATGTAGTGTGGCC
This sequence comes from Cherax quadricarinatus, assembly GCF_038502225.1. Taxonomy (NCBI): domain Eukaryota; kingdom Metazoa; phylum Arthropoda; class Malacostraca; order Decapoda; family Parastacidae; genus Cherax; species Cherax quadricarinatus. The sequence continues at coordinate 21,708,988 of NC_091360.1, read as the reverse complement.
CCTTATTAACTTTAATGAACTAAAAGGGTTAAAACGAGAAAAAAATGGGAGGTGTGGGTGTTGTGACTTTCTGATGAAATTAGATAAAACGAGAAAAAATTGTGGGTGTTGTGGGTTGTGGGTGTTGTGGGATGTGGGTGTTGATCTTAGTTTATGGTGATTTTGGTGGTGTTTTGAGTGTATTCAGTGGTGTTTTAGTATTCAGTGGTGTATTTGGGAGTACTCAAATGGTGTTTTTTGGAAGTGTTTCAGTGTTGTTTGGAAATGTTCAAAGGTGTTCAAAGGTGTTTTGAGTGTGTTCGAATGTTGTTTTTTTGAAGGTGATCAAGGGTGTTCAAGGGTGTTTTGAAGGTGTTCAAAGGTGTTTTGAGGTTATTCAAAGGTGTTTTGAGTGAGTTCAAATGTTTATGAGAGTGTTTTGAATGTGTTCAAAGGTGTTTTGAAGGTGTTCAAAGGTGTTTTGAAGGTGTTGAAGGCTGTTTTGAGTGTGTTCAAGGGTGTTTGAAGGTGTTGAAGGGTGTTTTGATTGAATTCAGCGGTGTTTTAGTAGTAATCAGTGGTGTAATTGGGAGTACTCAAATAGTGTTTTGGAAATGTTCATGGGTGTTGTGGGATGTGGGTGTTGTGGGTGTTGTTGTCGAACTAGAGATACCGAAAAAAGATGTTATAAGTGGGTTGTTGTTGGGACTTTTTCTGATGAAATTAGATAAAACGAGAAAAAATTGTGGGTGTTGTGGGTTGTGGGTGTTGTGGGTTGTGGGTGTTGTGGGATGTGGGTGTTGATCTTAGTTTATGGTGATTTTGGTGGTGTTTTGAGTGTATTCAGTGGTGTTTTAGTATTCAGTGGTGTATTTGGGAGTACTCAAATGGTGTTTTTGGAAGTGTTTCAGTGTTGTTTGGAAATGTTCAAAGGTGTTCAAAGGTGTTTTGAGTGTGTTCAAATGTTGTTTTTTTGAAGGTGTTCAAGGGTGTTTTGAAGGTGTTCAAAGGTGTTTTGAGGTTATTCAAAGGTGTTTTGAGTGTGTTCAAATGATTATGAGAGTGTTTTGAATGTGTTCAAAGGTGTTTTGAAGGTGTTCAAAGGTGTTTTGAAGGTGTTGAAGGGTGTTTTGAGTGTGTTCAAGGGTGTTTGAAGGTGATGAAGGGTGTTTTGATTGAATTCAGCGGTGTTTTAGTAGTAATCAGTGGTGTAATTGGGAGTACTCAAATAGTGTTTTGGAAATGTTCAAAGGTGTTCAAAGGTGTTTTGAAGGTGTTGAAGGGTGTTTTGATTGAATTCAGCGGTGTTTTAGTAGTATTTCAGTGGTGTAATTGGGAGTACTCAAATTGTGTTTTTTGGAAGTGTTTCATGGTGATTTTGGTGGTGTTTTGAGTGTATTCAGTGGTGTTTTAGTATTCAGTGGTGTAATTGGGAGTACTCAAATTGTGTTTTTTTTTGGAAGTGTTTCAGTGTTGATTGGAAAGTGTGTTTTTTTTTGGAAGTGTTTCAATTGGAAATGGTGTTTTTGAAGGTGTTCAAGAGTGTTTTGAAGGTGTTCAAGGGTGTTTGAAGGTGTTGAAGGGTGTTTTGATTGAATTCAGCGGTGTTTTAGTAGTAATCAGTGGTGTAATTGGGAGTACTCAAATAGTGTTTTGGAAATGTTCAAAGGTGTTTTTGAAGGTGTTCAAGAGTGTTTTGAAGGTGTTCAAGGGTGTTTTGAAGGTGTTGAAGGGTGTTTTGATTGAATTCAGCGGTGTTTAGTAGTATTCAGTGGTGTAATTGGGAGTACTCAAATTGTGTTTTTTGGAAGTGTTTCATGGTGATTTTGGTGGTGTTTTGAGTGTATTCAGTGGTGTTTTAGTATTCAGTGGTGTATTTGGGAGTACTCAAATGGTGTTTTTGGAAGTGTTTCAGTGTTGTTTGGAAATGTTCAAAGGTGTTCAAAGGTGTTTTGAGTGTGTTCAAATGTTGTTTTTTTGAAGGTGATCAAGGGTGTTCAAGGGTGTTTTGAAGGTGTTCAAAGGTGTTTTGAGGTTATTCAAAGGTGTTTTGAAGGTGTTCAAGGGTGTTTATGTGAGTATTCAAAGGTGTTTTTTGAAGGTGTACAAATGATTATGAGAGTACTTATGAAGGTGTTCAAATGATGTGCAAGAGTACTTATGAAGGTGTTCTGGGAGTATTCAGAGGTGATTTTGGGGGTGTTCGAATGATGTTTTGGAGTATTTCAGTGTTGTTTGGAAATGTATAAAGGTATTTTTGTGAGTATTCAAATGATTTAAGAGAGTGTTTTGAAGGTGTTCAAAGTAAAAGTGCGTATTTAACTTCGTAATATGTAAAATTGTGACTAGTGAATTTATCGAAAAGTGGTTATAAGTGTTGTGGTGACTTTCTGATGTACTGTGTCCCCTTATTAACTTTAATGAACTAAAAGGGTTAAAACGAGAAAAATTGGGGGTTATGAGTGAAAATTGTGAGGTGTTGGTTGGAGTGTGAGGGTTCGGGAGGGTGGGGAGGAGGTTACTTCGTGGGGGAGTGACCTGAGATGAAAAATGTCTAGACTTGTGTTGTAAAGAAATTGTGGGTATTAACGAAAAAATGTGCCTTTCTGATGTACTGTGTCCCCTTATTAACTTGAATGAACTAAAAGGATCGACAAGATTCAGCCTGTGTGCGCGTGACGTCACTGCTATGTCCCCTTATTAATTAAAAGGGTATACAAGATTCAACCTGTGTGCGCGTGACGTCACTGACCGCCGAGTAAACACGCTTTTTTTAGTTCATTTAACTTAATGAGAGGAAACTTTTAGTTCATTTTAAAATAATAAGGGGAAGATGTTTAGACCTGTAGTAAGCATGCCCCCATAGGAGGAGTTCATTTGAATGCTTACCCCCAGAGGGGGGAATCCAAAAAACCTTGATCCGAGGAATTGGAGTCTTGGTATTATCGAGAGTGAAAGTGAGAGGGGTAATCCAAAAATTTGATCCAAGGAGATGGAGACTTTGATTTCGAGAAAAACTTGATCCGAGGAGATGGAGAATTTCGAAAACCCCATAGGGGGGAATCCAAAAAAACTTGATCCAAGGAGAATTTCGAAAACCCCATAGGGGGGATCCAAAAAACTTGATCCAAGGAGATGGAGTCTTTGATTTCGAGAAAAACTTGATCCGAGGAGATGGAGAATTTCGAAAACCCCATAGGGGGGATCCAAAAAACTTGATCCGAGGAGATGGAGTCATGGTATTGTCGAGAAAATTTGGGGTGAAAGGAGGGGTACCCAAAAATTTGATCCAAGGAATTGGAGAATTTCGAAAACCCCATAGGGGGGAATCCAAAAAACTTGATCCAAGGAGATGGAGACTTTCGAAACCCCCATAGGGGGATCCAAAAAATTTGATCTGAGGAGATGGAGTCTTGGTATTATCGAGAAAATTTGATCCGAGGAGATGGAGAATTTCGAAAACACCATAGGGGAGAATCCAAAAACCTTGATCCAAGGAGATGGAGTCATGGTGTTGTCGAGAAATTTTTGGGATTGGGGGGTGAAAGTGGGAGGGGGATCCGAGGAAGTGGAGACTTTGATATTGAGAAATTGTTTGGGGATGGGGGGTGAAAGGAGGGGTACCCAAAAAACTTGATCCGAGGAATTGGAGAATTTCGAAAACCCCATAGGGGGGAATCCAAAAAACTTGATCCGAGGAGATGGAGTCATGGTAATATCGAGAAATTTTGGGATGGGGGTGAAAGTGAGAGGGGGAACCTTAAAAACTTGATCCGAGGAGATGGAGAGCACAAGAAAATGAAATTCAAAAAAAATTCGAAAAAAATCGGAAAAAAATTCGAGGCGCGGGGGCGATCCGGACGACGCTGCAGAAGGCGCAGCAGAAGGTGCGGGCGGGGGTCGCGAAGGGCGCGGGCGGGCGCGCGGGCGGGGCGCGCGGGCGGGCGCGCGGGCGGGCGCGCGGGCGGGCGCGCGGCGCGACGGCGGGGTCGCGAAGGGGGGGGGGGTCGTGGGCGGGGGTATTGGTTGGGGGGGGTCAAGGGTGAGGTAGTCTCGAGGGCGAGGTCATGGTCAAAACCGGAAGTAACACCTAGGTGTGAAAAGGTGACCCTCCAGCTGCTGGTCCTAGACCGCATACCTCGCTCAGTGGAAGGCCTAAACCGGAAGTCCTCGCTCTGTAGAAGGCCCAAACCGGAAGTTCCTCGCTCCGTGGAAGGCCCAACCCGGAAGTTCCTCGCTCTGTAGAAATTATGACTACTTTACTTGGGTCGTGAAAATACTTTCCCTACAATACGTTTTTACTTGAAAACTAAATGGTTCACCGGTTGGACTAATGTGGTACTAGCCCCAATTACTTGTTCTATAATAGTGGGTAACATTAAAGGTGCCATTCTTCCTTCAGAGGCGGATCTTTCGTCACCACCCGTGGATCTAAGTTTTCCAGCTCTTCCTCCTTGCAAGTTAAATAAGCCCATTAACAATTCCGCACCGGAAGCTGCATTGTCTCGTACTGTTCATTTGGGGGTGGAAACAGATGATACTGCTCTCGATAGTGAGGTAGCAGGATCACCTGTCCACTCGTCGGGTGAAAGTAAGGGTACTGCCTCCGGCACTCTCAATGTCTTGACTAGGGCTCAGACCATAACCCCGGCTTCTCCTACCTCCTCTTCTGCCACCGTAAGTCCTTTTATTTTCCCAGCTTTTATATCCAAGGATGACTTTGTCAATATACAGCACAATTGCCCTTCACTTCGGGATTGTCATAATCAAGCTTTTAACAACAAAGTTATCCATGGGAGATACGTATCACATAAGTTGGAATATATTAATGGTATCCTATATAAATCTGTATTTAAACCTCATTCTTCAGTGATAGATTATTCCCTCCTTGTTGTTCCTAAACCATGTCGAGAGACTCTTCTTCAAATGGCCCATGATTTGCCAGTGACCAAACACTTGGCCCATCGTAAGATGTGGCATAAACTCAAGCACACTTATTTTTGGCCAAGCATGTATTATCAGGTTACAAAGAAGTATAGTTCTTGCAATAGGTGTCCAGTGCTTACTGCACAAAATACACACACTCCTAGATCCTGTATATTTATTAAATCTAAAACTTCCCTCCTGTAGAAACGAGATACTCCACCATAGAAAAGGAATGTTTGGCCCTTGTGTGGGGTATCTCCAAGCTTAAATTTTATCTACTGGGAAAAGAATTCATTTTAGAAACGGACCACAAACCTTTGATATACCTAAAAACTTTTAAGGGAACCAACAGTCGCCTCTTGAGGTGGACATTGGCACTCCAGACTTTTAAGTTCCATATTGTGTATATCAATGGTTCATCCAATTATTTCTCTGACTGGTTAAGTCGTGACAGTCAGTAGAAGATTTGTTGTCTTACGCGACTTCCAGATGTTAGAACTTTTTCCTCGCCAATTCTTCTTATACTCCTTGACTATAAGTCTTGGTATGGGGGAGTGTGAGGGAAAAGTTCAATAGACAGAAGTAGCGAGGGAGTATATAGTAACAATAGTTTCATTGCCGGCTACTTGTTAAGGTAGGGCAAGTCTAGCTCCCGCTATCCCTTCCCCTCCCTCTTTCCCCCCCCCCCCCCAGAAGGTGACGTGTGGGGCTCCGGTGAAACAGTAAATCACTAGACTCACAGCTCTCAGCACTACTGTAAGTACACGCCTGATCATATTTTAGTGGACTTATTGGTTGACCAATAATTAACTTAGTCCTTTCAGTCTTTATCTGCTAAATGTTTTAATAATCACCACATCTTTTAGGTATTGTACTTATCATGGAGAGTGATTTCTTAAGCAGTGGGTAACCTGTCTCTCTTTACAGCTTGGAATGACAGAGTGGGTCACCTGCCAACCAACGAGAAGAATAGAAGGAGACGGACTAACGTCCTGAGACGTCCCATGTTTAATCTACTTACCTGTTATGTAAGCCAACACAGGACCTAACCCCTCATCATAGCACTGGTAACGAACCTGTTTTCCTGTCATCTGAAGTAATTATTCATGGCTACACTCTGTGAAGAACGAACCAGTGGTGGTCACCATCACCTGCTACCCTCCCACATCAGCAACGGCTACGATTTCAACAACAGTGTCACCAACACCTGACACCCCATTACCACGATATACCTATATTAGCGTTGAGTTCAAATGTAATTTTTTTCATTTCATTTTTCATTTTTCTTTCAATTAGGATACCCATTCATGTTTTATTGTTTTACATTTTCCGTTTCTAAATAATAAAGTGTTTATCATTGTCTGTTATTATTTATTTTTCTATTCATTAATTTTCTTGAGGAGGAGCCAGCCTTGGTAATACTGACTGAAGTTGTTACAGGGCTGAGTAAGCCTTCACACTGACCAAGTGAGAGAAAGTTGCCACTTACGAGCAGTTGCCTCGTGCAACATACACATTGTGATCCTGGATTCGAATTACTGCTTCCCCTCACCATATTAATCTCCGTCGATCAATTAGTAACCACGCAGGAGGCAAGAAATGGAGTAATAACGGGTTTGTCAGAATTAACATACTTAAGCGAGGATAAACTTGTTTTTACTGTGCTCTATGTTGGGGATCAATATACAAGGGTACGCTGTACTAGCGTGCTTACGCAAGGCGTGTTTCAGTTATATTCTAGTGTACAAATAAACAAAATTAATTTGAACTACTTATATACGAGCATAGGATTAAACGAACGCCTAGGGTGAGATGTTAAACACACGCACAACAGTACACACACGTGTACACTCACATACACTCACACACTCACACACACATACACACAGTCACCTGCGAAAGCCCCCTAACCAGGACAACCTCAATGCAACCAAACATTCTAACCCAATACACACATGCCATACCCAATGCTCCCACTCACCTCATTACAAACTTCACCTTCACAGCAACCACCAATAGTTCCTTATCAGGTCTCCCATTTTCCAAACCCCAACGTTCCCCCCAGACCACAATTTTAGAAAAGAAGTTGAAGGTTTGGTATACAAATGCAGATGGAATAACAAATAAATATGAGGAGTAGCATGAAAGAATCAAGGAGACATCCCCAGACATAATAGCACTCACAGAAACTAAACTCACCAGAATGATAACAGATGCAATCTTTCCACCCGGATAACAAATTCTCGGGAAAGAGAGGGAGCAGAGGGGGAGGAGTTGCACTGCTCATTAAAAACCAGTGGGGATTCGAGTAAATGGAAAGAATGGATGGAATGGGCGAAAGGGACTACATAGTAGGAACAATCCAGTCTATGGGCCATAAGGTGGTAATTGCTGTATTGTACAACCCGCCACACAACTGCAGGAGGCCAAGAGAAGAATATGGCAAGAGCAACAGAGCAATGGTAGACACACTAGCCGAGGTGGCCAGACGAGCACACATGAGGAGAGCAAAGTTACTAGTTATGGGTGATTTCAATGACAAGGAGATTGACTGGAAAAACCTGGAGCCCCATTGGGGTCTCGAATCATGGAGAGCCAAGATGTTGGATGTTGTACTGGAAAATCTCATGCATCTACATGTTAAGAGACACTTCCAGAGAGAGAAATGAAGATGGTCCAGCAAGACTGGACCTAGTATTCACCTTGAGTAGGTCGGACATCGAAGATATCACATACGAAAGGCCCATTGGAGCTAGTGATCATGTGGTCCTGTGCTTTGATTACATAGTTGAGCTACAAGTGGAGAGGGGAGCGGGAATAGGACGGGATAAACGAAACTACAAAAGGGGGGGACTACATAGGCATGAGGAACTTCCTACAAAACGCTCAGTGGGAAAGAGAATGGCAGGAAAACCAGTAAAAGAAATGGACTATATGACAGCAAAATGCGAGGAGGCAGAGGAGAGGTTTGTTCCCAAGGAAAACAGAAGTAACGAGAAGACCAGACCGAGTCCTTGCTTCATCCAGAGGTGTAGGGAGGCAAAAACTAAGGGCACTAAAGACTGGAAAAAGTACAGAAGACAAAGGACCCAGGAAAATAAAGAGATTAGACAAAGAGCCAGAAACGAATATACACAGAGAAGAAGGGAGGCTCAGCGACAATACGAAAATGATATAGCATCAAAAGCCAAGTCTGACCCGAAACTATTGTATAGCCACATCAGGAAGAAAACAACAGTCAAGGACCAGGTAATCAGGCTGAGGAAGGAAGGTGGGTAGTTCACAAGAAACTACCAAGAGATATGTGAGGAGCCCAATAGGAGATTCAAAGTGGAGACAGGAAAGGCTCCAGGAGTCCAGAATAGGGAGGTACACCAACAAGTGCTGGACGAAATGCACAACTGAGGAAGAGGTGAATAAGCTGATATGTGACCTTGATGCCTCAAAGGCGGTGGGACCAGAGAACATCTCTCTGTGGGTCCTTAGAGAGGGAGCGGAGATGTTGTGTTTGCCACTAACAAAATTCTTCAACATATCTATTGAAACTGGGCAACTACCTGAGGCATGAAAGATGGCACATATAGTCCCAGTTTTCAAGAAAGAAGACAGAAAAGAGGCATTAAACTACAGACCTGTGTCACTGACGTGTATAATATGTAAAGTCATGGAGAAGATCATCAGGAGGAGAGTGGTTGAGCACCTAGAAAGACACAAGCTTGTAAACGACAACCAGCACGGTTTTGGAGAAAGAAAATTCTGTGTCACAAACCTACTTGAGTTTTATGACAAAGTTATAGAAGTAAGACACGAAAGGGAGAGTGGATAGACTGCATTTTCTTGGACTGCAAGAAGGCCTTCGACACAGTTCCTCACAAGAGGTTAATGCAAAAGCTAGAGGATCAGGCAAACATAACAGGAAAGGCACTGCAATGGATCAGAGAATACCTGGCAGGGAGGCAACAACGAGTCATGGTACGTGACGAGGTGTTAGAGTGGGCGCCTGTGACGAGCGGGATTCCACAGGGGTCAGTCCTAAGACCTGTGCTGTATTTGGTATATGTGAATGACATAACGGAAGGGATAGATTCAGAAGTGTCCTTGTTTGCAGATGTGAAGTTAATGAGAAGAATTAAATCGGTTGAGGATCAGGCAGGACTTCAAAGAGGCCTGGGCAGGCTACAAGGCTGGTCCAGCAACTGATTCCTTGAATTTAACCCGGCCAAATGTAAAGTTATGAAGATCAGGGAAGGGCAAAGAAGGCCGCAGACACAGTATAGTCTAAGTGACCAAAGACTGCAAACCTCACTCAAGGAAAAAGATCTTGGGGTGAGTAATGCTGAGCACATCTCCTGAGGTGCACATCACTCAGATAACTGCTGCAGCATACGAGCGTCTGTCAAACCTAAGAATAGCATTCCGATACCTCACTAAGGAATTGTTCAAGATTCTGCGCACCATGTACGTCAGGCCCATACTGGAGTATGCAGCACCAGTTTGGAATCCACACATGGTCAGGCACGTCAAGAAATTACAGAAAGTGCAAAGGTTTGCAACAAGACTAGTCCTAGAACTAAGGAGATTGACCTATGAAGAAAGATTAAGGGAAATCGGCCTGACGACACTGGAGGGTCAGGGGAGACATTATAATGACATATAAAATACTGCTAGGAATTGACAAGGTGGACAGACAGGATGTTCCCGAGATGGGACACAGAAACAAGGGATCACAATTGCAAGTTGAAGACTCCTATGAGTCAACGGGATGTTAGGAAGTGTTTCTTCAGTCATAGAATTGTCAGGAAGTGGAATAGCCTTGCAAGTGATGTAGTGGAGGCAGAAACCATACATAACTTTAAGACGAGGTATGACAAAGCTCAGGGAGCAGATAGAGATAGGCCCTAGTAGCGATCAGTAAAGAGGCGGTTCCAGGAGCTGAGTCTCGACCCCTGCAACCACAATTAGGCGAGTACAGTTAGGTGAGCATACACACACACACACACACACAAACACAAGAGGAAATGTTGCAGCAGAAATTGGAACTGGATCTAGTGAAGGATAGGGACATTATGTCGCGAGCAGGAGCAGCAACAGCAGCTGGGAGGACTGAAGGAAGAGTAGCTATGACGTCATATGCGGAAATAACATTAGAAAGCCAGGAGGCGCAGGGGATGATTAGACAAACAGCAAAGGAAATGTTCAAATCAGATACAGAAATATAGATGGAAAGGAAATGGGAAGAGGAAGGAGAGAGAGAGAGAGAGAGAGAGAGAGAGAGAGAGAGAGAGAGAGAGAGAGAGAGAGAGAAAGAGAGAGAGAGAAAGAGAGAGAGAGGCCGCTGATTATTCACTAGCTTCAGGAAGCTGAAGGAAGGACTTATGATGAAATACGGCAGATGGAGGAAGAGGAGATTAACAATATCAGACTAACTGGCGGAGAGGCTAATGTGTTCCATGTGACAAATTTCCAGAGACGTGTAGAGTACTCTAGGATTGAGACAGGCTCTGTCCAAGTGACTCTCACAAGAGTAAAGGCAAAAGACAGGATCAAGCAGCACAAACAATGGTTAAGGGATACAGAAAAATGCCACTGGATGTACGTCAACAGGAACAGAACAAGGGAGGGATTCAAAGAGAAGGTTCAAAGACGCCGGAGGCAGGAAGGAGAGACAAGGTATGTATTGAGGGACATGGATGCTGAGGCTCTGGAGCACCACCAGGCACACCCACACACAGAGACCTGGATGCTGAGGCTCCGGAGCATCACCAGGCACACCCACTGTGAAGGCTTTCCGAGCCCTGTAACAACTTCAGTCAGTATTACCAAGGCTGGCTCCTCCTCAGGAAAATTAATGAATAGAAAAAGAAATAATAACAGACAATGATAAACACTTTATTATTTAGAAACGGAAAATGTAAAAAAATAAAACATGAATGGGTATCCTAATTGAAAGAAAAATGAAAAACGAAATGAAAAAAAATTACATTTGAACTCAACGCTAATATAGGTATATCGAGGTAATGGGGTCTCAGGTGTTGGTGACACTGCGTGTTGTTGAAATCGTAGCCATTGCTGATGTGGGGAGGAGCAGCAGGTGTTGGTGACTACCACCGGCTCGTTCTTTACAGAGTGTAGCCGTGAATAATTACTTCAGATGACAGGAAAACAGATTCGTTACTATTCTTCTTGTTGGTTGGCAGGTGACCCCTTCTGTTATTCCAAGCTGTAAAGAGAGACAGATTACCCACTGCTTAAGAAATCACTCTCTATAAGTACAATACTTAAAAGATGTGATGATTATTAAAACATTTAATAGATAAAGACTGAAAGGACTAAGTTAATTATTGGTCAAAAGTGAAACTTTCAACCAATAAGTCCACTAAAATATGATCAGGTGTGTACTTACAGAAGTGTTGGGAGCTGTGATTCGAGTGATTTACTGTTTGACCGGAGCCCCACACGTCACCTTTCGGGGAGGGGGGAGAGGGAGGGGAAGGGATAGCAAGAGCTCGGCAGACCCTACCTTAACAAGCAGCCGGCAATCAAACTATCACTTTCGGGGAGGGGGAAAAAGGTTGGGGGGAATAGCGGGGGCTGGACTTACTCTACCCTAACAAGTAGCCGGCAATAAAACTATTGTTACTATATACTCCCTCGCTACTTCTATCTATTGAACTTTTCCTTCACACTCCCCCATACCAAGACTTATAGTCAAGGAGTATAAGAAGAATAGGCGAGGAAAAAGTTTTAACATGTGGAAGTCGCGTAAGGCAACAAATGTTCTACTGACTGTCATGACTTAACCAGTCAGAGAAATAATTGGGTGAACCATTGATATACACAATATGGAACTTAAAAGCCTGGAGTGCCACTGTCCACCTCAAGAGGCGACTGTTGGTTCCCTTAAAAGTTTCTAGGTATATCAAAGGTTTGTGGTCCGTTTCTAAAATGAATTCTTTTCCCAGCAAATATAATTTAAGTTTGGAGATACCTCACACAAGGGCCAAACATTCCTTTTCTATGGTGGAGTATCTCGTTTCTTCGGGAAGGAGTTTCCGGCTTAGGAAACATACAGGGAAGGGAGTACCATCTTGGTATTGTAGTAGCACCACACCTAAGCCTGTATTGGAGGCATCAGTTTTTAAACAAAATGTTTCATTAATATCTGGATTCTTAAGTATAGGGTCTTTCGTAAAGATGCTTTTAATCTCATTAAACTTTTCCCGAGCTACGTCGGAAAGTTCAAGAGGTTCCTTCACAGACTTCTTAAGGAAGTTGGATAAGATGCCTGTAAGATCAGTACGGTTTGGGATAAACCGTGCATAAAAATTTACAGAACCAAGAAAGCTACGCATGAGCTTCTTGGTTTTGAGGAATTTAAATTCTAATAAAGCTTTGATCTTACTGGGGAGAGGCTGCAGAGAGTTATTAGAAAGTATCAGTCCAAGATATCTAATCTTGTTATACCCAAGGAAGAATTTCTTTGGCTTGGCAGTGAGGCCATGTGAGCGTAACCTACGCAAAACTGATGTTAATGTTTGGATATGTTCGCCCCACATGGATGTCATTACGTAAATGTTATCAAAATAAACTGAAACATTTGGCATATTACCCAAGACCTTTCTCATCAGTCTCACGTAGGTAGCACAGGCAGTTACCAAACCGAAGGGCATAGTTCTATACTGCATCAGTCCTTGGTGGGTAGGAAAAGCGGTGTACTGCTTAGAAGAAGGATCTAACATTACTTGATGATATGCCTGCGCAATATCAATCTCTGAAAAGAAGGAAGAGTATAAAATTTGTGTAGATCGCTATCTATTAACGGCATAGTTTCAGCATCCCACCGAGTTATAGCATTAAGGCCTCTGAAGTCAATAGCAAGTCTATATGAATTATCCTCCTTCTTAACCATGACTATTGGTGAGCAATATGCAGATACTGAAGGTTCAATGATCTTTAGTTTTAATAATTTGTCTACCTCTCGGTCAAATGAATCCCTGAGGTGAACTGGAACTGGGTATAATTTCCGTTTGATCGGAATGTCCGTCAATAAGTCAATCTTATGGACTACCGTGGAGGTAACACCTGGAATATCAGTAAAGACATCTGAAAAGTTATTCACACATTGAAGTAGTTCATGTCTCTTATGGTCATCCAAAGATTCATTAATAATAATGTTGGTTGCGCCCGAGTGGTCAAGAGTCACCAAGTCATGTAGTTCTTCATCATAGTCTAAGTTAGAGGAATCAATTACACACACCTTACATTCTTCAGTTGTTGCATCAAGTTCGTGTGGAAAAACTAAGTCAAAGTTATTAAGGCAGTTAACCGAATTTCTTCGGTAATATTTCTTAAGGATGTTGATATGATATAGCTTAGGTTTCCCCTTGACTTCTAAGAGGTAGTCAACTTTCCCACAAATTTTTAATACTTTATATGGACCTTTCCATGCTGCTAATAATTTATTTGACTTGATAGGCAAAAGTACCAGAACTTCGTCCAATATTTTAAAACTTCTCCTCTGACTTTTGGAATCAAAATGGGTTTTGTACTGGTCCATTGACAAGCTTAGGTTTTTCGAAACTATGTCAGAGATCTCCTCAAGTTTGGATCTAAGGTCAAGGAGAAACTGGTAAGAAGACTGAACCTCAGCATTTACCTCCTCATTAGTCCATAAGTCATGAAGGATGGACAATGGACCTCTGGCCTGTCTACCATAGAGAAGTTCAAAAGGTGAAAACCCCAAAGAGTCACTGGGAACTTCCCTCATGGCAAACAAAGCAAAGTTTCCTTAAAGTGGACTTGAGAATCGAATGCTGGCGCTCAATCCTCCCACTACAGCTGGGATGATAGGGTGTGGTGAAGAGAGGCTTCACTCCCAGAAGTTGGTAGAGAAGTTGCATTAAGTCAGATGTGAATTGTGTCCCACGGTCAGACAAAATTTCTCTAAGGATGCCCACTCTGGAGAAGATGGACAAAAGGGCTTCAGCCAACTCTGTAGTAGTTATGGTCTTTAAGGGTACGGCTTCAGGGAAACTCGAAGCATAATCAACTAATGTTAATAAATATCTATGTCTCCCAGACGAAAGTGGACATAAAGGACCAACGATGTCAATAGCTACTCTTTCAAAGGATACCGTAAAGACTGGCATTTTGACCATAGGTACTCGCCTGGTACCTCGGGAGGATGACAGTTGGCAAACTTTACACGATCTACAATGGGTAGTGACATCTGAGGACATTTTTGGCCAAAAATAGTTTTCCCTAATTTTATTTAAGGTTTTACGATGCGAGAAATGTCCGGCCACTGGCAGGTCATGAGCCATTTTAAGAACAGTTTCTCGGCATTGACTTGAAACAACCAACTAAGATGGAATAGTCTATCTCATCTGAATTTAGTTTGAATACTGACTTGTACAAGATACCTTTAATATATTCGAATTTATATGAAAGGTTTTTCCTTTGGATAACTTGATTTTGTTTAGCGGCATTATGGCAATTCTGAAGAGAAGGGCAATTACGTTGTAAATTGACAAAGGAGTCCTTCGATATATCTAAAGGCTTAAAGTCAGGGAAAATCAAAGGATGGACAGTATGAGAAGCCTGGGCTTTGGTCTGAGCCCTAGTCAAGACATTTATGGTATCGGAGGTGATATCTTCACTTTTATCTAACAAGTAAACCGGTGATCCTACTATCTCGCTTTCGAAAGTAGCATCACTAGTTTTTAATCCCACATGAATCTCACGAGACATTGTCTCATCTGAACTTTCGAGGGGCTTCTCTGACTCTACAGGAAGAGGATCTGAAACGCTTATGTCCATCTTTGGTGATGAAAGGTCAACCTCAGAAGGAAGAATGGCACCTTTTACATTACCTATTAGTACGGAGCAAGAAGTGATGGGAGCTAGTACGGCTTCAGACCAACCTGTGAACCATTTAGACCTAATGTAACAAGAGATTGTAGGAAAAGTGTCTGTACGGCCCAAGTAGTCTGAAACTATAGCAGAGGAATGAGTTTCTTTAAGAACAGAGGGTAGCAGTATTTTCGAACCTGATAATGTATGAAGTAATGTCGTCCCCCTCTGTGAAGGGAGGTAAATTAGGTGTGGGAATATGTGCACTAGCTGCATGATGTTCAATTACTCCTTCCTCTAATTGTTGTTGTGTAAAAGTTAACTTTTTATTCTCTAATTCAAGGTGAGATTTTTAGAGCTCGCGATCCTTTTCTCTCTCTATTAACTCATGTTCTCTATCCTTTGCTCTTTCCTCAAGTTCTCTTAATTTAACTTGTTCCTCATGTATTTTAGCTTGTTCCTCACGTTCTCTAGCTCTTTCCTCACGAAAAAGTGTGTCACGCTCTTTTTGGTCTTCTCACTATCTTTCTAACTGTCTTCCTTGGCTTTCTCTTTCAGTTCTCTCTCTCTCCTTTTTCTCCTGTCTTTCATGGTTCTCTTTCTCCTTTTTCTCTTCTCTTTCGATTCTCTCTCTCTCCTTTTCTTCTTCTCTTTCGATTCTCTCTCTCTCCTTTTCTTCCTCTCTTTCCCATTCTAACTGTCTTTCTTCTCTCTCAATTCTCTCTTTTAATTCTTTCCTGGATCTTAGCACTAATGAAAGATTCTAAATTTTTCCCTGTTATTCCTAACTTACTTCCAGCATTCATCCATACATGTATTCCTCCATACATGCACGAATAACTTAAACTATTAGGGGAAATGAAACGGGTATTAAATAAACCAGAGGGCTCGATCCCTACTTCAATTAAACAATATGTATTAATTAAAATGAATGGTTCTATGCCAGCTCCGAGCAAACAGTAAGTAGAATGGGGTCACTTGACCATCCAATCTTCTCACCAACAAATCAAGAGTGTCCTACGACAGTTCCCTTGATATGATAAAGAGCTCAATGAAACAAATTGTCACTGGAAAATCTCGGGTCCCTAGAGTCTAATCCTCCAAAGTGTTTCAAGCTCGAAAAGGTGGCAGAATTAAATATTATATTCTGCCTGACTTGACTTACAATAAATTGAGACTATAACAATCACCAAATCTTTTAAATACCTGTACCGTAGTCCTGCCATAGAGAATGATTACTCATGGCTGGTGGTAGCTGTCTGTGGTATGCGGCGTTGAAGTTCCAATGATAGATTCGAGATGGAATTGAATCTTGATTCAGTAGAGTTGATCCTGGCAAGGTCGCCACTTTTGAAGGCTTACTCAGCCCTGTAACAACTTCAGTCAGTATTACCAAGGCTTGCTCCTCCTCAGGAAAATTAATGAATAGAAAAAGAAATAATAACAGACAATGATAAACACTTCATTATTTAGAAACGGGAAATGTAAAACAATAAAACATGAATGGGTATCCTAATTGAAAGAAAAATGAAAAATGAAATGAAAAAAATTACATTTGAACTCAACGCTAATATAGGTATATCGTGGCAATGGGGTGTCAGGTGTTGGTGACATTGTGTGTTGTTGAAATCGTAGCCATTGCTGATGTGGTGGGGGTTGCAGGTGTTGGTGACAACCACCGGCTCGTTCTTCAAAAAGTGTAGCCATGAATAATTACTTCAGATGACAGGAAAACAGGTTCGTTACCACTGCTATGATGAGGGGTTAGGTCCTGTGTTGGCTTATATAACAGGTAAGTAGATTAAACATGGGACGTCTTAGTACGTTAGTCCATCTCCTTCTATTCTTCTCGTTGGTTGGCAGGTGACCCTCTCTGTCATTCCAAGCTGTAAAGAGAGACAGATTACCCACTGCTTAAGAAATCACTCTCTATGATAAGTATAATACCTAAAAGATGTGGTGATTATTAATTTAGCAGATAAAGACTGAAAGGATTAAGTTAATTATCGGTCAAAAGTGAAGCTTTCAACCAATAAGTCCACTAAAATATGATCAGGCGTGTACTTACAGTAGTGTTGGGAGCCCCACACGTCACCTTTCGGGGGGGGGGGAGGGGGAGGGGAAGGGATAGCGGGAGCTAGACTGACCGTACCTTAACAAGCTGCTGGCAATCAAACTATCACTTTCGGGGAGGGGGAAAAAAGGGGGGGGGAATAGTGGGAGCCGGACTTACCCTACCCTAACAAGTAGCCGGCAATGAAACTATTGTTACTATATACTCCCTCGTTACTCCTATCTATTTAACTTTTCAAGCAGCGCAAACAATGGTTAAGGGATACAGAAAAATGCCACTGGATGTACGTCAACAGGAACAGTACAAGGGAGGAATTCAGAGAGAAGGTTCAAAGACGCCGGAGGCAGGAAGGAGAGACAAGGTATGTATTGAGGGACATGGATGCTGAGGCTCTGGAGCACCACCAGGCACACCCACACACAGAGACCTGGATGCTGAGGCTCTGGAGCACCACCAGGCACACCCACACACAGAGGGACATGGATGCTGAGGCTCCGGAGCACCACCAGGCACACCCACACACAGAGACCTCCTTATTGAATCAATAAGAACCAGAAATAAAGGATTTAAATTAGATAAATTTAGATTTAGAAAAGACATAGTCACTTGTTTTCAAAGAGTTGAGGTTGCGTGGATCAATCTTTCGAGTAGGGCAGTAGAAGTTAAGACCTTGGGTAGCTTCAAAAAAAAAAATTGGATAAATATATGAATGGAAGAGGCTGGATTTGATTCATGCCTGGGATACGGAAACAAATTCTTGCGTAGCACAAATTCCTTCCTCACAACCGCCCCTCACCCCAACCCTCAAACACTGTGTCCTCCATACACCCCAACCTCCTTATTCATCCCAGTCTTACATCCATGATCCTGATCCCTTCCAGGACAAAAATCTCACTCCTCTCCCAGCATCCATCTTTCCCCCCTGACTCATGGTAAAGGACCAGAAATTTAGGCACCCACAAACCAGAACATGGTACTGGTATGATGCAGAACATGGTACTGGTATGGTACAGAACATGGTACTGGTATGATACAGAACATGGTATTGGAATGGCACAGAACATAGTACTGGTATGGTACAGAACATGCTACTGGTATGGTGCAGAACATGGTACTGGTATGGTACAATAATGCATATGAAGTAACAAATAGGAGTGATAAGTGTCAAGAACGAATAATAAAGGCATCCCAACATAATAGCACTCACAGAGACAAAGCTCATGTAGACGATAACAGATGTAATCTTCCTGGCTGGATATCAGATTTTGAGGAAAGACTAAGTGAACAGAGAAGTTGCACAGCTTATCTTACACTAGCGCAGCTGTGGCATGCAAAGAGTACGTAACCTTTATTCGGCGCATGTACACACCCTCATTTACAGGCTATCTCCCCCAACCAGCGAACCAGGTTGCTAAGAGTTGATGATGGGGCCCCGTCGTTCAACTAGTGACCAGGTTCTAGCCAATAAGAAGATGGTTTTGGCAATCGCAGAGGTTATGTGGGTACCGCTCTCCTGTCTGCCCTTGTCATTCCCATTCTAGAGCTGGTTGAAGCACGGTCTGCTATCTTGTGGCTTCTATTTCTGCTTTGCTTACCGTGGAGTGCACTATACTTATCACTGTACATAGTGTACATATTGCTGTTATAAATTGGTGAAGGATAATATAAGTCTAAACTTTTTCTACTGTGTTTATTTGCTCCCATTACACTCGGGGTAACAGGCCATTTGGAATCCTGGGTTGTAATATGGGTAGCCTGTCCGAGAGTTGAGCTGGACTTAGAGAAACGGTTGAGCTTAGGGTGAAGCTCGTAGCAGGAACATTGTGCAGCTTGCTGTCTGGCATTGCTTTACAAATTTTGCGTGTCAGTTGTTACTAGCCTGTTCGGTGTGGAGAATTTTGCAGTCAGCTTTGCTTGTATGCGTATTCTGCAATCGTACTCTGCATAGCTAAGCGTGTTCTGCAAATTAACGTGTTACGTTGGTGTATTCTGCAATCGTACTGTGCATAGCGAATAACTTATGCCACCTAGACGAGTCAGACGTCTGGTGTCGGCATATACTTTGCATAACCTACCTAAATTGTCCCTACAGCGTTGTTGGCAAATTGCTCGTTCCATTGGCATTACATACAAACGCACTCTCACAGCTGCGCAACTGCGTTCACTGATTGCTGACAAACTTATAGAAGAAGAGATGGCACATCAGACTCCTCCCTCTACGAGAGCTAGGGCAAAAACTACTATGTTCTCGCAGGAGGAAGATGATACACCTACGGAGCAAAATGGTCAGTATAGTGCAGCTGGGTTGTCTCAGGGTGAATCAGCGTCATTGGCACTTGAGCTGGCAAAAATCAATCTTGAGCAAACTAGGGAACAGAGAGCATTCGCAAGGGAAGAATTTGATAGGGAAAGAGAGAGGAGGCAGTTTTCGCATTCTGTAAATAATTTTAGTTTACAGAAAGCAGTACAGTTTGTTCCCCGCTTCAATGAGGCCGAACCAGAGCAATTTTTCGAAAGCTTCGAAAATCAGGCTCGAGCCTTGAGGTGGCCGGAACAGCATTGGGCATCGTTGGTTCATACAGCATTATCGGGTAAGGCACAGGAATTTACGTCAGTATTAAATGACGCTGAATTCTGATTATCAAGTAGTGAAGACCACAGTGTTGGGAGCATATACATGTATCCCAGCCAAATATAGAAAAGCATTTAAATTAAGCAGGCGGCAGCTTGGTCAATCCCTAGTCGACTTTGTGAGACAGCAAACCAAAGCTTTTACCAGCTGGTATAAAGCAAGTGGTGTCTCTACCTTTGAGGATCTGGTGCAGCTTATTCTGATTGATAACCTGCTGGAGTCTGTGGGACCAGAGGTTCGAGTCTTTCTGCAGGATCGTGACTTAACCACTGCATTGGAGGCAGCCAGGTTGGCTGATACCTTCGAAACTAACCGCTCCTTGTCCGAGCGGTCCCGTCTCTCTTTTCAACAGCCTGGCATCAGCAGAGATCGTCAACCTTGGAGAATGAAGTGCCAGCCGGAGGGAGAACGTCTACGTCAGCCAACCAAGTCACCTGGTGAGCCACGCTTCTCAACATATGGTCCACCTGCGGAGAGGCAAACTACTCATGGTGCATCTCGACAACAGTATCCAGAGAGACACCAGCCAGAACGACACCATTTGCAACGTCAACAGGTAGTAAAGGGCAAGCCTGTCGTCTGCTTCAGGTGCAATAAAGTAGGTCACATCAGTCCCAACTGCCCCCATAAACCCCAACCCATTGGGAAAATCTCTAATATCCCTAGTAACATGTCCCCTAGAGAAGTAGAAAAAGGTATGGCCCCTTATTATTGCAAAAGTCTTATTTCCCTTCAGGAAAACTCAGAAACAACTAAGGTAAAGACCTTTAGAGATACGGGAGCATATTGCTCACTTGTAAGAGGGAATATTACCCCTTTCAGAGAATACTTCTTTGAATTCCTCTGTTTTATTGGAAGCATTTGGAGGAGCAATATATTCTGTTCCTTTGCATAAAATTTATGTACAGTGCAAATATTACACTGGGTACTTGACTGTAGGTGTCTCAAAAGGATTCCCCATGAAAGATGCAGTGTTATTACTGGGTAATAACATTACTACTGTTAGTTCGTGTCCTGAACCTATAATGATTAATTCTTCTCCGGTGTTGGCCATAACTCGGGCAACATCCCAAGGGCTGTCTGGAGAGAACGTTGACCTATCCTTGGACGACTCCGATCTCGGAATAGCCACGTTGTTTTACGAGGCACACCGGCCGGAGCCTCGTAAATCAAGTGAACAGACCCCGATCAAGCCTTCCTATTCCCAGGTTGCAGGATTGCCAGATGTCTCTGTTTCCATGCCCGAGGGACTGTCCTTCCGGGAGGAACAACGAAAGGACCCTTCTTTAAAATTCGCTTTTGAGGCAGCCATGGGTAAATCCTCTTTGGGTCATCCGGTCAAGTATGAAGTTGAAAACGATTATTTGATCTGCACTGAGACTGGTAAGGAGATAGAGGGCCGGCAATTGTATGACAGGTTAGTGGTTCCAACAAAGTATGGACCTCAAATATTAAATATAGCTCATAATACGTCATTAGGAGGTCACTTAGGAATTACAAAAACCTTGTATAGAATCACAAAAGAATTTTATTGGCCAAAATTAAAGAAAGATGTGAAGAATCATATTAGGTGTTGCCGAGAATGTCAGCAAGTTGGAAAACCTGGACATTCCATTAAACCTGCACCTCTCCAACCTATACCTGCTGATGGAGAACCTTTTGCAGATTTAATTATAGATTGTGTAGGTCCACTACCTAGGTCAAAGTCTGGAAATCAATATTTATTTACGATTATGGATAAAGTAACCAGATATCCTGAAGCAATTCCCATGCGTAGTATTAATACTAAAGCTATTCTCAAAGCTTTAACAAAATTCATTTCTTGTTTTGGCATTCCTAAAACTATTCAAAGTGATCAAGGTACTAACTTCACTGCCAAAGCATTTAGGGAAGTATTAACTAGGTTAGGGATAATCCACAACTTATCCACTGCCTATCATCCTCAGTCCCAAGGCGCCTTGGAAAGATTCCACCAGACATTAAAAACAATGATGAGAAGTTTTTGCATGCACTTCCCTACAGACTGGGATGAATCACTACCTTTGTTGCTGTTCTCAGTACGAGAAACGGTGCAAGAGTCTACAGGGTATAGTCCTTTTGAGCTGATCTTTGGGCACAATGTACGAGGTCCTCTTCGGGTGATCAAAGAAGGATGGATGGGAGAAGACGTTAGCTCAACACTCTACAATCCGTCTTCAAGGTTGCAGGTGGCACGTCAGTTAGCCAAGGCTAACCTAAAGACAGCTCAAAGCAAGATGAAACAGAGGTATGACAGAAGTGCACAATTCCGCTCCTTCCATCCAGGAGACAAGGTGTTGGTGCAGGAACCTATACCTGGCCACACCTTGAAAGCTAGATTTACGGGACCTATGCAGATTGTAAGTAGATTATCTGATGTAAATTATGTGGTAGCTCCCATTGATAAGACCTCAAAATCTAAAACTTACCACATTAATCAGTTAAAGTACTTCCATACACCAGATAAAGTCCCAGTAATGACTCTGTCCTCTACCTCTGAGGACGACTCTGACTCTTTGCACTCTATCTCTGAAATTAATATTAAACTTTCAAATTCTGTCCTCCTCAAGGATCCTAGCCCTTTAATGGAGAGATTATCTGAAACGCAAGCAACAAATTTAACTGAGCTTCTACAGTCATATCCTAATATTTTTTCGGATGTGCCGAAAAAATGTACGTTAGGTTACCATGATGTAGATGTGGGAAACTCTAAACCAATTAAACTCTCCCCCTACAGAGCTAATCCTGAAAAGCAAAGGCTACTTCAGCAGGAAGTAGAATTTTTGTTAAAGCATGGTTTAGTGGAGGAGTCGTCTAGTCCATGGGCTTCACCGTGCATCCTTGTGAAGAAGGCTGATGGAGGGTTTCGTATGTGTACAGACTACCGTAAAGTGAACGAGGTCACAATTACAGATGCTTACCCTCTTCCTCGTCTGGATGACGTAATTGACTTTGTGGGTAAGGCTACTTTTGTGTCCAAATTAGATCACCTTAAAGGCTACTATCAGGTACCTTTGACAGATAAGGCGAAGGAAATCTCTGCCTTCGTAATTCCAGGAGGTCATTATCAATACACAGTTACCCCCTTCGGAATGAAAAATTCCCCCTCTTCATTCCAGAAACTTATCCATCAGGCTATTAAAGGACTTGAAGGCACGGCAGCGTACCTAGATGATATTGTTGTGGTGTCTGATACTTGGGATCAACACCTACTTAGACTTAAGGCTCTTTTTGAGACCTTTAACCCTTTGAGGGTCGACAGGCCCTCTCCAAAACTCGTTCTCAGGGTCGGCCAAATTTAAAAAAAAAAAAAAATTATTTTCTCTTATGAAAAGATAGAGAATCTTTTCCCGATCATAACGACACCAAAAGTTTGAAATTTGATAGAAAACTTACGGAATTATGCTCTCGCAAAGTTAGCGGTCTCGGCGATGTTTACGGATCGGCGATTTTGCCCACTTTGAGCCCCATTTTCGGCCAATTTCACTGTACTAGTCGACAAAAAACATGAATATTTCGCTAGAACTACATTTTTTCTATCGAATGGGTGCAAGAAACCACCCATTTATAAATTCAACTATCCAATACAGTGGTCAGAATTTAGCAATTTTGCCAATTTCACACAAATTTCAAAAGATGCCAATTTCGGAATAGGGTCCAGAATAAACAAGAAAGACATTCCTGGCACTAAAATGACATTTTCTCTAGTCATTAGTCACGTCTCAAGGCCCCTCTTATATTCTTTTGCTTTCCACTTTGAATTTTTATTCTCACAAAAAATATAAGATTTACTGTTATGCAGACTACTGCATTAGTGTAAAAAATGGTATAAATATTATTGGTGCACTTGTGAAAGAATATTAGACTCACCAGTTGACGTGTATTGCACGCTTGGCACGATTTGTTTACTTTTGAAGTTTGGTAAAAATCGAACATTTCTGCTATTTTGAGCTCAATTTCAAGGCA
Source organism: Cherax quadricarinatus (assembly GCF_038502225.1). NCBI lineage: Eukaryota > Metazoa > Arthropoda > Malacostraca > Decapoda > Parastacidae > Cherax > Cherax quadricarinatus. Next base: position 21,685,541 of record NC_091360.1, on the reverse strand, counting down.
CCTTTCATTGTAAAACCAGTCAAAATCATCTCAATTTCAGTAATATGTCTTCCATTCTATAAAATGAGACCAAGAAAACTAGAATACAACAATAAATACCATACGAAAATACACTGCAAAGTCGCTGATTTATTAAAAAAAAATGAAAAAAGTTTTTTTTTTCTCATTATGCACTGTGTGCTGCAGGATTTTTTTTAGACTGTGCACACTGACCACATAGACCCATTCTTTCATATGAAGGCCTACCAGCTTTCTCCCACTAGATTTGAGGTCGCTAGAATTTATGAGTACTAGTACGTCAAAAACCCCTACGCGTAAGACGTACTAGTACGACGAAAACCCTCAAAGGGTTAAGAGTTCCCATTTAACAGTTAATTTATCTAAATCTTCCTTTGGCCAGGCCACTGTCACTTTTCTAGGCCATGAAGTAGGTAGTGGTAAAGTTGCACCTAAACTTGCTAAAGTTCTTTCTATTAAAGATTATCCAGTTCCTCATGATAGGAAATCTCTTCTACGTTTCCTAGGCATGATAGGATTTTACAGAAGATTCTGTAAGAATTTCTCAGATATTGTAGCCCCTCTTACCTCTCTTACCAGTCATAAAGTTCCCTTTAATTGGACGTCAGACTGTAACACTGCTTTTAATAAAGCAAAAAGATTATTGTGTACTGCACCCATTCTCTTGTCTCCAGACTTCTCCAAACCTTTTTCATTACAGGTTGATGCTTGTGAGTCTGGGGTTGGGGCAGTACTATTACAAATCGGGAACAAGGAGTTGCAGCCTGTAGCATACTTTTCAGCCAAGTTCCAGCCGCATCAGAGGGCTTATTCTACCATTGAAAAAGAAGCCCTCGCGCTGGTACTGGCTTTGGAGCATTTCGATGTTTATGTGGGCCAGACATCTCAGGTGGTCACAGTCTACAGTGATCACAATCCTCTAGTATATCTCCAAGCCATGAAGAACCACAACACAAGGCTTATGCGCTGGACGCTAAGGCTGCAGCCCTACAATATTTCTATTAAATATATTGCCGGCAAAGAAAATATGTTGGCAGACTCTTTATCTAGAGTCTAATAATATTATTATTTAGGTTAGGATGTTATTTGTGGTAACCCCTTTTCACGCTCTTTTTTTTTTTTATCCCCTGGTGTGGGTTTTTTTTTTAGTGAGGGGATGCGGGCTACCGTCCGCCTGTATCTTGGACCTATGCTAGCCTGTCTGACTGCTGTCTCACTCTAAGTTTAGGGTTTGGCTTTTGGTCACAAGAAAAGCTGAGCTCTATCTAAGAGTTGGATGGTGGAGAGGAAAGGCGGTCCCATTATTTTGTGCCATGGCGGCACAGTTACCACTGGGAGGTGGCAGCCTAATCCTGAGCCTTCTCGGGGTGGGGGTGTGGCATGCAAAGAGTACGTAACCTTTATTCGGCGCATGTACACACCCTCATTTACAGGCTATCTCCACCAACCAGCGAACCAGGTTGCTAAGAGTTGATGATGGGGCCCCGTCGTTCAACTAGTGACCAGGTTCTAGCCAATAAGAAGATGGTTTTGGCAATCGCAGAGGTTATGTGGGTACCGCTCTCCTGTCTGCCCTTGTCATTCCCATTCTAGAGCTGGTTGAAGCACGGTCTGCTATCTTGTGGCTTCTATTTCTGCTTTGCTTACCGTGGAGTGCACTATACTTATCACTGTACATAGTGTACATATTGCTGTTATAAATTGGTGAAGGATAATATAAGTCTAAACTTTTTCTACTGTTTATTTGCTCCCATTACACCCGGGGTAACAGGCCATTTGGAATCCTGGGTTGTAATAGCAGCTTTAAAAATGTGGGAGAAATGGACAGAGAGGAATAAAATGACTACATAGAAAGCAAACTGAATACCGAGTGGTCCCTAATCGGTGAGAGCAGTAATGATCAACCTTCCACTAAACGGCAACAGATTAAAACAAGAACATAATGGAAGCAAAAGAACAATGGTGGATACACTAGATGAGGTGGACAGAAGGGCCTACATGAGCAGGGCAAAGATACTGGAGATTAACTGGAAGAACCTGGAGCAACAATGGGGACGAGAAACATGAAGAGCTAAGATGTAGAAGGCGGTAATGGCGATCTTCATGCACCAACATGTTAGGGATTCACAAAGAGAGAGAGAGAATGGACCAGCAAGGCTGACCTTGCATTCACCCTGAGTGGTTATAACATAAGTGATATTACACATGAAAGGCCCCTCTCAGTGCTAGCAACTACATACACACACACACACACACACACACACACACACACACACACACACACACACACACACACACAGGTCACAGGTCTCGTCAGTGCGTGCGCAAGTCACGCCTTCCGTGCTCCGCGAATGTAAGTGTTTTCGAGGGCTACCCAAGTGATCTGAAGGGTAGTGAACAATTTCTTGAAGCGATTTATAATCTGCCTGAGGCATATAAGTGTAGGAAGAGCCGCAATTTTGTAAGTGATCTCGAAAGTAAAACGTGGTGGCGCAGTCACAGTGGGCAGGCTAGTGTGGATGGTAAGGCGACGTTGCCACGTATCACCAAGAAAGATAATAATGTGAAACAATCGTGTGACCAGTGAGAGAAATATAGTGAATAGGGTACATTATATAACAAGAAGAAATAGAGGGGTCTATGCCAGGACGTCACATTGAGCTGGACAATCTACAGGCTGCTACAGCTGCATTGCAAGTACTGTATTCACCAATGAGTGGCTGTATGATTGTGGGGTTTCAAGTTCTAATTAACCGCCAAGCTGATTGTGAATGGCCCAACTCTCATAACATGATAAAGAATAGGCGCTCAGGTATTCAATAAGGAATAGCAATTGGTAGTCCATTGAACAAGGTGAGTAAGTTACTATAAGCTAGGTGGCAGGGCAAGCATAAAGGGCAACATTGTAAGTAGGTGCGGGTCAAGTCCCAGGAGGGTGGGGGTCAGGTCACAAGAGGTTGTGGTTACAAGCGACCACTGAGACTCCACATCCAACGCACAAGTCACCTACTTTTCAGACATATAATAAACCCACGCATAATTCCACACATAATTACACACACACACATACACACACGCACACCACACACATACACACACACACACACACACATATACAGACTCACACATACACTCCCCCCTCCCCCACCAACCTCTCACTCCTTCCCCTGATCTCACCCCTCCCTCTTTCGCCATCCCCCTCCCCACCACTCCCTCCTCCCCCCTCTCCCTCTCCCATTCACCCACTTGCCTCTCCCTCCTTCCCACTCCCCATATCTCCCCATATCTCCCCCTAAATTCCCCTCCCCACCCCTCTCCCACATCGCCACAGTTCCCCCTCTACCTTCCCCCTCCCCCTCCCCATACTCTGACAAACACACTACTAACCAAACACACAGAATTACAATTATTTTGAGGCAATCAAAATAAAACAAAAATGGGTTGCCAGAGAGCAGGAAGGAAAACCAAGGGACATGAGGAGGAATCTGCTAAGGAAGATTGGGCAGCAGCGCTCATAAAAAGGGAACATGAATGGGAAAAGAAACTAGAAGAACTTAGCATGAGAATGGAAGAGAGGATAGATATGGAAAGCAGGAAGTGGGAGGTGCAAGTCAAAGCAACAGAGGCTAGGATACAGAGTTTAGAAGAGGAACTGAAAAATCTGAAACAGCCTAAAGAACTAAAGAACATTTTGGGATTGACATCAGAGACTGCTACCTCAGTCACAAATAAGGGGACTGTAGGGAAAGAAGGAGCAAAGCTGCATGTAGAAGCTCTATCAGAGGAGACTGTAGTAAATGAAAGAGCTAAGCTATATGTGGAGGCCCTAACAAACCACAGCAGAGCCCAGGGAAAGCCGAGAAGGGAAAATGACAGGCCACTGAGCCCAAGTACAATAGCTAGTGAAACTGAAGAAAGGAAAGCTGCAATGGAGGAAATTAAATTGAATGAGTGGATACACAAGGATATGCAATGGGAGAATGAAAGGGAGAGGTCACTCTTTGTGTATGGGCTCCAGGAAGCTGAAGGGGAAACATAAGAAGCAAGAAAACAAGGGGAAAAAAGCAATTTAAAGCATCATAAAAGCAATAGGAGAAGACGACATGACCCAGCTGGAAAATTTTCGGAGAATACGGGGGAGGGGGGGGGGGTTTGCAAAAAAAAAGAACCCGGCCAGTGAAAGTGACCTTCAAGGCAGAATCGACTCAGAACAGGATCCTGCAGGAGAAAGCACGATTAAGGGACATGCCGGCACACAGGAAGGTGTATCTCGACTGCGACAGAACACAAGAAGAAAGGCAGAAGCTGAGAGACATGGTACAAAGGCGAAAGGTGGAAAGAGAGGGGATGGAGGAGACAGACAGGAGATCCCAGACCCAGGAAGAAGATCAAATACAGCCCCCCCAGAACTTCCTATAGAAGCCCCCCAACCAGGTCAACCCCAGTGCAGCCAAACACTCTAAACCAAAACACCCATGCCATATCCAATGCCCCCACCCACTGCATTACAAACTCCACCACCACAGCAACCACCCATAGTTCCTTATCAGGTCTCCCACTTCCCCAACCCCAATATACCTCCCAGACCACAGTCTTAGAAAAGAAGTTGAAGGTGTGGTATACAAATGCAGATGGAATAACAAATAAGTATGAGGAGTGGCATGAAAGAATCAAGGAGACATCCCCGGACATAATAGCACTCACAGAAACAAAACTCACCAGAATAATAACAGATTCAATCCTTGCATCTGGATATCAAATCTTCAGAAAAGACAGAGGGAGGAGAGGGGGTGGAGGAGTTGCACTGCTCATTAAAAACCAGTTGGGTTTTGAGAAAATGGAAGGAATGGATGGCACGGGCTTAAGGGACTACTTAGTAGAAACAATCCAGTCTGAGGGACATCAGGTGATAATTGCAGTAATGTACAAACCACAGAACTGCAGGAGGCCAAGAGAAGAATACGACGAGAACAACAGAGCAATGGTCGACACACTAGCCGAGGTGGCCAGGAGAGCACACATGGGGGGAGCAAAGTTACTAGTTATGGGTGATTTCAATCACAAGGACATTGACTGGGAAAACAGGGAGCCCCATGGGGGTCCCGAAACATGGAGAGCCAAGATGATGGATGTGGTACTGGAAAACCTCATGCATCAACATGTTAGAGACACTACCAGAGAGAGAGGAGAGGATGAACCAGCAAGACTGGACCTTGTGTTCACCTTGAGTAGTTCGGACATCGAGCTAGTGATCATGTGGTTCTGTGCTTCGATTACATAGTTGAGCTCCAAATGGAAAAAGTAGCAGGAATAGGGTGGGAAAAACCAAACTACAAAAGGGGGAACTACTCAGGCATGAGGAACTTCCTGCAAGACATTCAGTGGGAGAGGGACCTGACAGGAAAACCAGTACAAGAAATGATGGACTATGTGGCAACAAAATGCAAGGAAGCAGAGGAGAGGTTTGTTCTCAAGGGAAACAGAAATAATGGGAAGAACAGAACTAGTCCTTGGTTCACCCAAATGTGTAGGGAGGCAAAAACTAGGTGTACTAGAGAATGTAAAAGGTACAGAAGACAGAGAACTCAGGAAAATAAAGAGATTAGCCTATGAGCCAGAAACGAATATGCACTGATAAGAAGGGAGGCTCAGCGACAATATGAAAATGACATAACATCGAAAGTCAAGTCTGGCCCAAAGCTGTTGTATAGCCACATCAGGAGGAAAACAACAGTCAAGGACCAGGTAATCAGACTGAGGAAGGGTGATGGAGACTTCACAAGAAACGACCGAGAGGTATGTCAGGAGCTCAACACGAGATTTAAAGAAGTATTTACAGTGGAATCAAGTAGGACTCCAAGGAAATCAGAACAAGGGGGTACACCAGCAAGTGTTGGATGAGGTACATATAACCAAGGAGGTGAAGAAGCTGCTATGTGAACTTGACACCTCAAAGGCGGTGAGACCAGACAACATCTCTCCATGGGTCCTTAAAGAGGGAGCAGAGATATTGTGTGTGCCATTAACAAAGATCTTCAACACATCAATTGAAACTGGGCAACTCCCTGAGGTATGGAAGATGGCAAATGTAGTCCCAATTTTTAAAAAGGGAGACAGACATGAGGCACTAATCTACAGACCTGTATCACTAACGTGTATAGTATGCAAGGTCGTGGAGATCATCAGGAGGAGGGTGGTGGAGCACCTGGAAAGAAACAAGTGTATAATTGACAACCAGCACGGTTTCATGGAAAAAAATCCTGTGTCACAAACCTACTGGAGTTTTATAACAAGGTGACAGAAGTAAGACAAGATAGAGAGGGGTGGATCGACTGCATTTTTTTGGACTGCAAGAAGGCCTTCGATACAGTTCCTCACAAGAGGTTACTGCAAAAGCTAGAGGATCAGGCACACATAACAGGAAAGGCACTGCAATGGATCAGAGAATACCTGACAGGGAGGCAACAACGAGTCATGGTACGTGACAAGGTGTCAGAGTGGGCGCCTGTGACAAGCGGGGTTCCACAGGGGTCAGTCCTAGGACCTGTGCTGTTCTTGTATATGTGAACGACATAACGGAAGGGATAGACTCAGAAGTGTCCTTGTTTGCAGATGATGTGAAGTTAATGAGAAGAATCAAATCGGATGAGGATCAGGCAGGACTACAAAGAGACCTGGAGAGGCTACAAGCCTGGTCCAGCAACTGGCTCCTTGAATTTAACCCTGCCAAATGTAAAGTCATGAAGATTGGGGAAGGGCAAAGAAGACCGCAGACGCAATATAGTTTAGATGGCCAAAGACTGCAAACCTCACTCAAGGAAAAAGATATGGGGGTGAGTATAACACCGAGCATATCTCGTGAGGCGCACATCAATCACATAACTGCTGCAGCATACGGGCGTCTGGCAAACCTACGGATAGCGTTCCGATACCTCAGTAAGGATTCGTTCAAGACTCTGTATACCATTTACGTCAGGCCCATACTGGAGTATGCAGCACCAGTTTGGAATCCACACCTAGTCAAGCACGTCAAGAAATTAGAGAAAGTGCAAAGGTTTGCAACAAGACTAGTCCCAGAGCTACGGGGATTGTCCTACGAAGAAAGGTTGAGGGAAATCTGCCTGACGACACTGGAGGACAGGAGGGTCAAGGGAGACATGATAACGACATATAAAATACTGCGCTGAATAGACAAGGTGGACAAAGACGGGATGTTCCAGAGAAGGGACACAGACACAAGAGGTCACAATTGGAAGTTGAAGACTCAGATGAATCAAAGGGATGTTAGGAAGTATTTCTTCAGTCATAGAGTAGTCAAGCCGTGGAATAGCCTAGAAAGTGACGTAGTGGAGGCGGGAACCATATATAGTTTTAAGGCGAGGTATGATAAAGCTCATGGGGCAGGGAGAGAGAGGACCTAGTAGCAATGAGCGAAGAGGCGGGGCCATGAGCTATGACTCGACCCCTGCAACCACAAATAGGTGAGTACAAATAGGCGAGTACACACACACTTAACAGGCTGGAGAATATTTTTGCATAATTTCATCCTACAAAACTGATTGATCTACTAAGACTAACTAGGACACAGACTACCGATTTGCTCGCCGCGGGCAGATGATGTTACTGTACCTGGCTAGCAACCAAAGATAGTTAAGGAGGGAGGGAACTGAGGAGTTCCAGTAAGAATGCTTCTTGATGGAAGAGGAAATAATGACTGTCAAAATGGTGTATAATACCGACAGGTTGGTAGGTAAGACACATAGGCAACAGTTAGGTATAACAAATGATAACAAATTCCTACTACAGGCAGCACACTCCACCAATATTCAAAATTCTAAACCTACTCACCATACAAAACACCCATACTTATTACTGCACCTACTACATTCATAGAACACTTAACTGTGATATAAACCCTCCCCTCAAACGTCTCCTTACCAACCTCAACAGAACACATGACCATTACACAAGGCACAGATCACTCTTTGATGTTCCTCGTGTCCATCTCACGCTATGAAAAAACTCGTTGCACATAAAAGGCCCTAAAATCTGGAATTGACTACCAATGAATATAAAATAAACATTATCTGTTTATAAATTCAAGTCTCTTCTCAAAAATCACTTACTCACCCGCAACCAAATAAATACTGAATAATTGTATCTTATAAATTGTATATCTTAAATGTTTCTCATAATTGTATCACAGAAATATTTAACATAAGACCCAATCAAACTTTGTTATTTTTTAATTACATTACCTAACAGAATACTCCATTCTACTGACTGTACAACAATGCATGCAACCATATGACCTGTCTTTGTAATACTCACTAGAGCATAATTGTTATCTGTTTACAATAATGTTTAGGAATGCTTAGTTAATCTTAAGTTAATTTTAAGCCTGCCCATAATGTTCTGCATACAAGGGGCTTTGGCTTGCTGCACTTAATTGTATTCTTTTGTACTTTTCTGTATCATGTTCAAATAAATAAATAAATAGATTCCGGAGAGTTTCAGTCGAGTACAGAAAGTAGGCAAGAGCAGTAGAGATGTGAAGGCGATGTAATCAGTCCATCACCTTTGAAGACGCAGATTTGTCAGTCCTTCAGCCTGGAGAAGAGTTGATGTAACACCATCAACCATCAATCTGGAGTACCTCACTCTGGGAAGGGTGATGTAACACCATAATCTGGTGTACCTCACCATGCTAAGGTTGATGTAACACCATCAACCTGGTGTACCTCACCCCTGGAAGGTTGATGTAATACCATCAACCTGGTGTACCTCACCCCGGGAAGGTTGATGTAACACCATCAACCCGGTGTACCTCACACCGGGAAGGTTGATGTAACACCGTCAACCTGGTGTACCTCATCCCGGGAAGGTTGATGTAACACCGTCAACCTGGTGTACCTCATCCCGGGAAGGTTGATGTAACACCATCAACCTGGTGTACCTCACACCGGGAAGGTTGATGTAACACCATCAACCTGGTGTACCTCACACCGGGAAGGTTGATGTGTGGAATAAACAGAGAGAAGGACAATGTCTACATCACAGAGATACTCAAATTAGGGAATCCAAGGTGGTGATAACAATAATCTACAGGAAAATGATAATAATCAGGGTGATGGTGGTCAAGATAACAGAGGTGGCTAGAAGCCACACAGTCAGTGCAAAACTACTAACAATAGGAACTCTCGTCCATAAGACACTAAGCTGGTGATGTCTGGAGATACACAGAGGACCAGAAGCATGGAGAGCTAAGTCGATAGCGATGACGATGGAAAACATCGTAAGTCAGCGTGCCAGGAACATAACCATAGAACACAGAAGACGAACCTGTGAGGCAAGATCATGCACTCACTACAAATGATTCTGAAGTGGGGACAATAAATACAGGAGTCCCCTCGTTGCTAATCAAGAGAAACACAGGAGATAACGGAAAACTAGACTTTGAAAGAGAAGACTAAGCAGAAATGAGTCATTTTCTAAGTAGAATGCGGAAGGAAAAGGAGCTAAATTAAAAGACAGTAAATGATGTGATAGAGTAAGTAGCTGCAATGTGCCAGTAAGCAGACAAGAAATGAAAACCCACGAGCAAACGTAGTAGAGGCAAGAACCACCCCATGGCTTACCCAGATGTGCAGGGAGGCTATAACATAACATATGCCGTCATATAGTGTTTTAAAACTCCTTTCAAATTAGAAACCTAATATTTGCATTAAGTTTTCGCCAAACGTTTGTTTTAATAACTTGTAATTTGATAGAAGCCAAAAAAAGAGGCTGATCAATGTTAATAATAAAACTGAAATTTTTCCTAACAAAAAATTTTATATCAAAAGAAAAGCATCTAACTTTATTCATGAGCTGTTAAATTCAGTCCCATTCTTTTTTTATAGTGTAAATAAACATTAAGACTTTCCTCTAAAGACTTTTAGCCTTTAGATTTCTCGTCTAAAGCTATTTGATCACTTTTAGGCTACACACCATCGTTGCAGCTTCAATGTAATATTCTAGCTTAAATAGATAAGTAAAATTAATTAAAAATAATAAAATACAATAACCACCCTAACAATTATCTATACATAAACTATAATCATATTCTTCTGATTATTTTGTAAACAACTCGAACCTCCTATTAAATCTACGAGAAACATTGTCTCCGTCACCATGTTCCCATCATAGTTTATCACGAACCCCTTAAAATATTCTGACAACATTAAACTGTCAACTAGACAACATGAAGGTAGACAGTAAAGGTAGACAGGAAAGGTAGACATTAAAGGTATCAGTCACGTAGAACCCATGAAGATAACAAAAAATACGTATCTATGACCTTTACACTATGTTTTACTCTGACTATATTCGTTATATAACAATCAAAAGCCCCCAGTACCACTTACCAACAAAGATAAAACTTTAAATGATAACCTTAATCAAATTATATCAGGTTGTGGAGATACTACTGAAATCAATACAAATACTGTAGTGTTAGAGTGTTCAGCAGAAGTTTGTGGTTACAGGAAAGTGGGTGTGGGAGGGAAGAAGAGCGATTGGTGGAATGATGATGTAAAGAATGATGTGAGAAAAAGTTACCATATGAGAGGTTTTTACATAGAAGTGATGCAAGAAGGGGAAAGTATATGGAGAGAAAAAGAGAGGTTAAGAGAGTGGTGAAGCAATGTAAAAAGAGAGCAAATGAAAGAGTGGGTGAGATGTTATCAACAAATTTTGTTGAAAAGAAAAAGTTTTGGAGTGAGATTAATAAGTTGAGGAAGCCTAGGGAACAAATGGATTTGACAGTTAAAATAGAAGAGGAGAGTTATTAAATGGAGAGTTAGAGGTACCAGGAAGATGGAGGAAATATTTTGAGGAATTGTTAAATTTGAAGAAGACAGAGAAGCTGTGATTTCGTGTATAGGGCAAGGAGGAATAGCATCTTGTAGGAGTGAGGAAGAGCCAGCTGCGAGTGTTAGGAAAGCTCGTAAGGCAGTGGGGAGAATGAAAGGGGGTAAGGCAGCCGGGATTGATGAGATAGAGATAGAAATGTTAAAAGCAGGAGGGGATATAGTTTTGGAGTGGTTGGTGCAATTATTTAATGAATGTATGGAAGAGGGTAATGTACCTAGGGATTGGTAGAGAGCATGCATAGTTCCTTTGTATAAAGGCAAAGATATTAAAGAGAGTGCAAAAATTATAGGGGAATAAGTCTGTTGAGCATACCTGGTAGAGTATATGGTAGAGTTATTATTGAAAAAATTAAGAGTAAGACGGAGAGTAGGATAGCAGATGAGCAAGGAGGCTTTAGGAAAGGTAGGGGGTGTGTGGACCAAGTGTTTACAGTGAAACATATAGGTGAACAGTATTTAGATAAGGGTAAAGGGGTTTTTGTGGCATTTATGACTTTGTAAATGGTCCAAGTCGGACCGAAACGTCGTCGTAAGCTTCTCTCTTTTATGTGCGGGTTATTTGTGTATGGCATATGACAGGGTGGATTGAGGGGCATTGTGGCAGATGTTGCAGGTGTATCAGTCAAATACAGAGAAGAATCAGAGAATCAGAGAATAATTCAAGTTTATTCTCTGTAAGGGTTACAATGTGGGTTTTACAGGTTTTGGGTATTGTGTGGTTTACATGTTATAAAATACTAATTACAGAGGGGGCCACTAGGACACCTAGCATGGCTAGGCATTTCGGGCAGACTTAGATTAATTCTTAACATTAAATCCTTACAGATTATGGTATTAAGGCTAAGTGACTACATCATAATTTGTGAGTTTAGCAATGTGAATGCTTTTGTTTTGGCACAATACAAAGTGTCTATATTGGAGTATCATAGGCAAACTTATGACTAGTTAGGATTTATTATTTTAAGATTAAGATTAGTATTCTGGGTTTATAGTCAGTGAGTGAGTGAGTGTAATTGTGAACCACCAGGTGGTTATCATGTAGTTAGTTGTCGGGGTGTATCAGGGAGATAAGATGTTTTCTAACTGTAGTTTTGAAAGTGATGAATGTATCTGCAGTTCTAGAGTTTTCAGGTAGGGTGTTCCTGATTTTAGGTCCTTTGAAATACATTGAATTTTTGTAAAGGTTTAGTCGAACACGGGGAATGTCATAGAATGTCTGTGGATTTTGTCATAACTATCAAGAAAGCGTTTTAGGCCAAGGTTAGTACTGGAATTTAAGGTCATGTAGATATAGATTGCACAGTAGTAAGTGTGAATGTTCTGAACAGGGAGTAAGTTTAGATCTATGAAGAGTGGGGGGGGGGGGTGTTGCCAGGGATGGGATTTAGTGATTATTCTTACTGCAGCTTTTTGTTGGGTTATTATTTTCTTTAGGTGTTTTGCTGCAGGTGAACCCCAAGCACAGATAGCATAGGTGAGGTTTGGATATATAAGTGAATGGTATAGTGTGAGAAGGGCAGTTTGCGGCACATAGTATCGTATCTTGGAGAGGATCCCCAATGGTGAAGATCAGACGGAGGTTGAGGTAATCAGTCCCTCAGTCTGGAGTAGATGTAATTATTCCATTAATCTTGAAAAAGTAGAGCACATGCTGAAAGAAGGAGATTATATAATGTTACTTCAATAATGATATAAAAGCCTTGCACGTGAGTTTAATATATAAACTTGTCGGTTCTCTGAGCCATTCATCTACCTTCCAGCATCAGGTAATGAAACGAAACCAAGATTCATCTCGACCAACTCTCCCACGCAACTTTCTCACGCAACTCTCCCACGCAGCTCTCCCACGCAACTCTCCCACACAACTCTCCCATTCAACTCTAACACGCAACTCTCCCACACAACTCTCCAGCGCAACTCTCCCACACAACTCTCCCACACAACTCTCCCGTGCAACTCTCCCGTGCAACTCTCCCACACAACTCTCCCACGCAACTCTCCCGTGCAACTCTCCCACACAACTCTCCCACGCAACTCTCCCATACAACTCTCCCACGTAACTCTCCAGTGCAACTCTCCCATGCAACTCTCCCGTGCAACTTTAACACGCAACTCTCCCGTGCAACTCTCTCACGCAACTCTCCCGTGTAACTCTCCCACGCAACTCTCCCGTGCAACTCTCCCACGCAACTCTCCCGTGCAACTCTCCCGTGCAACTCTCCCCGTGCAACTCTCCCGTGCACCTCTCCCACACAACTCTCCCACACAACTCTCCCGCGCAACTCTCCCACACAACTCTCCCACACAACTCTCCCACGCAACTCTCCCGTGCAACTCTCCCACACAACTCTCCCACACAACTCTCCCATACAACTCTCCCACACAACTCTCCCGTGCAACTCTCCCACACAACTCTCCCGCGCAACTCTCCCACGCAACTTTCCCGTGCAACTCTCCCACGCAACTCTCTCAAGCCGTGAAGATAAAGCCACCCCTACATGTTGCAAGTTCCGTTGTCACTCGTTGCCTCTTCGTAGATGTTATCACAGTCATATCTAGTTAAAAACATTACATATTATTATATGGCAACGGGACTGAACGAGGGTAAACCATACCACGGGTGGGGATTGAACTCGTGGCGAGTGAGTCGTAAGACTCCAGGCCGACACATAAGCCACTGGGCCAGCTGGCTACAATAAGATTCATCCAACTAGGTATACTTATATACCACAGAGAGGTCAGCACAGGGCCCACTTTGACCACAGATGGAAGTTATTACAGATAAATCTCCCGCCAGCGTGGGCGTGTCGAACTCTAGCTCTAATCCCCTCAAAGCCGTCATCATGACTCACGTGTCATTACATTTCGTGAGTCTTGGATGAGAGTATTTGTGAAATGTGTCTGATGATTTAACGTTTTACAATTTGTTTCGGAAGTAAATATGAGACCAACGATTAAATAGTGAATATTGCCATGAAAAGTTGAACGAAACTTTTTTCAACATATTTCAAAACTCGTATAGTCCATAACTTTATGTTGGTTGTGTTGTGCAAAGTGTAGAGGAACTTTACAGTGTCTGTCAGCCATTATTTTGTAGGGCATCCCAGCATCGTGATGATGATTTAAACAGTCCATGGAGTCACATTCAAATTTAGTTCATTCATTATTGTTATTTGATTAGTGAATTGATTCGCTTCTGCAGCTTCCTTTATAGATTCGTCTTCTGATGATGACTTTTATTTTGGGTGAGTTACTCATCCAGATCGATCGTGAAGGTTACATTACTTGTCCCATCTGGTTAACTGTGTAATACACCTTGTCCGGTGTTATGCCTGCTTGGTGAGAGGTGTCTGTACCTGGAGGTTACCTGGAGGTTATTCCGGAGATCAACGCCCCCGCGGCCCGGTCCATGACCAGGCCTCCCGGTGAATAAGGGCCTGATTAACCAGGCTGTTACTGCTGGCCGCACGCAGTCCAACGTACGAGCCACAGCCCGGCTGATCCGGCACTGACTTTAGGTATCTGCTCAGCTCTCTCTTGAAGGCAGCCAGGGGTTTATTGGCAATTTCCCTAATGCTTGATTGTAGGCTGTTGAACAGACTTGGGCCCCGGACACTTATGGTGTTTTCCCTTAGTGTACTAATGGCGCCCCTACTTTTAATTGGTGGCATTTTGCATCGCATGCCCAGTCTTTTACTTTCGTAGGGAGTGATTTCTGTGTGCAGATTTGGGACCATTCCTTCCAGGATTTTCCAAGTGTAGATTATGATATATCTCTCCCTCCTGCGTTCCAACGAGTACAAGTCAAGTGCTTCCAAGCGTTCCCAGTAGTTAAGGTGCTTGACAGAACTTATACGTGCAGTAAAGGATCTCTGTACACTCTCTAGATCTGCGATTTCACCTACTTTGAATGGAGATGTTAATGTACAGCAGTATTCCAGCCTAGAGAGAACAAGTGATTTGAAAAGGATCATCATTGGCTTGGCATTTCTCGTTTTGAAAGTTCTCATTATCCATCCTATCATTTTCTTTGCACTTGCGATCGTGGCACTGTTGAGATCCTTGAAAGTGAGATCCTCAGACATTACTACTCCCAGGTCCCTTACATTATTTTTCCGCTCTATTGTATGGCCGGAGTCAGTAGTATACTCTGTTCTAGTTATTATCTCCTCCAGTTTTCCATAACGGAGAAGTTGGAATTTGTCCTCATTGAACATCATATTGTTTACCGTTGCCCACTGGAAAACTTTGTTTATATCTTCTTGGAGGTTAACCGCGTTCTCAGCAGATGACAGCCTCATGCAGATCCTAGTATCATCCGCAGAGAATGATACGGTGCTGTGATGTATAACTCTGTCTGTGTCTGATATGAGGATGGGGAATAAGATGGGGGCGTGTTCTGTGCCTTGTGGAACAGAGCTCTTCACTATGGCAGCCTCCGATTTAAATCTGTTGACCACTACTCTTTGTGTTCGATATGTTAGGAAGTTGAAGATCCATCTCCCCACTTTCCCAGTTATTAATTTAGCACATATTTTATGGACTATTACGCCATGATCGCATTTGTCAAATGCTTTTGCAAAGTCTGTGTATATTACATCTGCATTCTGATTTTCTTCCAGTGCATCCAAGGCCATGTCATAGTGATCCAGTAGTTGTGAGAGGCAGGAGCGACCTGCCCTGAACCCTGGATTGTGCAGATTTTGAGAATCCAGGTGATTTGCAATCCTGCTTCTTAGCACTCTTTCAAAGATTTTTATGATGTGGGACGTCAGAACTATTGGTCTATAGTTCTTAGCTAATGCTTTACTGCCACCTTTATGGAGTGAGGCTGCAGGAGACAGGTCGCTCTTCTTCATCCAGAGGATAAGCTCATGCTGGGCAATTTAGGTTTATCTACGAACCATAATATAGACGTGGAAGGTATTGTCTGCCACACTGTAGTAACAGTCAGGTTATGACTTTTTCACTGTTTAACTTTATCATTCCATGGCAGCTAAGACCATGTTATTCCTTATTGCTGAATGTCACAGAATATACAAACATGTCGGAGATATAATGACGTTTTAGTACTGAATATTTTTAAAACAATCTTAATTAGATTCGCTAATTAATAGTTGTTCAAAAAGTTGGATTGCTTATTCTACTAAACCTGATGATCCTCGAAATGTTTAATCAAAACCAGGAAAATAAACTCATGCTTCAATACTTCCAGCATTATTTAAACCAGCTAAACGTATATATATATATATATATATATATATATATATATATATATATATATATATATATATATATGTATATATATATATATATATATATTTGTAGATGAATGGTTCAGAGAACCGACATGTTGATAAATTAGACACATGTGCAACTCTTGGGTATCTTTATTGAGGAAACGTTTCGCCACACAGTGGCTTCATCAGTCCATACGTAGGAGAAACTTGAAGAACAGGAGGAGAATGAGGTAATCAGTCCCTCAACCTTGAGTCGATGTGTTCAGTCCATCAATCTTGAATATTCTATTCAAGATGTAGCTCTGAGTTGATACCTATGTTGTTCTACTCCCCACTGTATTTTTGCCAATGTAATTTTCCTTTAAACAGTGTATACACAGAATATAAAATATAGGGGGTGGTGGGAGAAAACAATATTGAAACAGCTTCAGGGAGAACCTTGTGGGATCCAGAGACACAATTTTGTGTCTTTTTTGTTTTTGGTCCAATTTCAAGTGTAACTTTATGTTGTTATTAAGGAGCAGTTTGCATCCTATATACATGTTTGCATGGACTGCTTGTTGCAAAGTTGCAAGATATTGCAAGATTGTATTTACATAAAACCCTCACTACCCTACAAAATTGGTAAGTTGTACAATGTTCTAGTCAACATCAGATGAAAGATAAAGAGTTAGATTATCTAAATTTCAAACTTTTTTGCGAGAAATGTCAATAAATTGCATTATAAAAAAATTGAAATTTGTGTTTTTTTTTTTTTTTTGGCATATTTTGGGAGAATAAGAGTCAATAAAAACAAAATTGTAAAACATATCACAAAACACCTCTGAATATTAATAGAACAATCATTCATCAATATTGTGTAAAAAAATCATGACACTCCTATTATTACTCTTTGCAAAAAATTAAAACAAATGTCAATAACTTATTCCTGAGTTATTCAAATTATTGTTTCTGTAAAACTCTATGGAGATGAAACACCAAATTTGAGCGTGTTGAAAACCCCTATCATTGTTGATAACCCTGAGTGAGCGTGTTGAAAACCCCTATCATTGTTGATAACCCTGAGTGAGCGTGTTGAAAACCCCTATCATTGTTGATAACCCTGAGTGAGCGTGTTGAAAACCCCTATCATTGTTGATAACCCCTATCATTGTTGATAACCCTGAGTGAGCGTGTTGCAAACCCCTATCATTGTTGATAACCCTGAGTGAGCGTGTTGCAAACCCCTATCATTGTTGATAACCCTGAGTGAGCGTGTTGCAAACCCCTATCATTGTTGATAACCCTGAGTGAGCGTGTTGAAAACCCCTATCATTGTTAATAACCCAGAGTGAGCGTGTTGCAAACCCCTATCATTGTTAATAACCCAGAGTGAGCGTGTTGCAAACCCCTATCATTGTTGATAACCCTGAGTGAGCGTGTTGCAAACCCCTATCATTGTTGATAACCCTGAGTGAGCGTGTTGCAAACCCCTATCATTGTTGATAACCCAGAGTGAGCGTGTTGCAAACCCCTATCATTGTTGATAACCCAGAGTGAGCGTGTTGCAAACCCCTATCATTGTTGATAACCCTGAGTGAGCGTGTTGCAAACCCCTATCATTGTTGATAACCCTGAGTGAGCGTGTTGCAAACCCCTATCATTGTTGATAACCCTGAGTGAGCGTGTTGCAAACCCCTATCATTGTTGATAACCCTGAGTGAGCGTGTTGCAAACCCCTATCATTGTTGATAACCCAGAGTGAGCGTGTTGCAAACCCCTATCATTGTTGATAACCCGGAGTGAGCGTGTTGCAAACCCCTATCATTGTTGATGACCCGGAGTGAGCGTGTTGCAAACCCCTATCATTGTTGATAACCCTGAGTGAGCGTGTTGCAAACCCCTATCATTGTTGATAACCCTGAGTGAGCGTGTTGCAAACCCCTATCATTGTTGATAACCCTGAGTGAGCGTGTTGAAAACCCCTATCAATGTTGATAACCCTGAGTGAGCGTGTTGCAAACCCCTATCATTGTTGATAACCCTGAGTGAGCGTGTTGCAAACCCCTATCATTGTTGATAACCCTGAGTGAGCGTGTTGCAAACCCCTATCATTGTTGATAACCCTGAGTGAGCGTGTTGCAAACCCCTACCATTGTTGATAACCCAGAGTGAGCGTGTTGCAAACCCCTATCAATGTTGATAACCCTGAGGCAATTGAGCTGCAACAACTCTGTGCTCTTCACTTTAGTCCTCACAGAACTTGTTTAGAATGAAATAATCAGTAATTTAGAATGAAATAATCAGTAATTTAGAATGAAATAACAGTAATTTCTGGAGTAAAAAAAAACAGTAATAACACTAATTGCCAACACGTCCTCTTGATAACAGCAAGAACATAAAAATTACATTTCTGAAAGAAACATACTTAGAAATATGATAGAAACAAGCTGATTGCATCAACATGTTGCCAGAATTTTGCACTGTTACAAAAAACGTGATTCTAAAAGCTTAGAGATCTCCAGTGAATACTAGAAAGGACTGCCCTTCTAGCATCCAGCCTGTTACTGGGTTTTCGTAACAATTAGTCAGTATCCTTGTCCAATTATCCATTAGAATTCAGTATTATTCAATAGTGCTTCAGGATTACAACTGGTAGGCTACTAACTAGAGAAATTAAAATTTAATAAATTTATTAATTAAGTTGTCTAGGCGTATATCAAATTAAATTAAACTAATATCAACAAAAGAATAATCACTTCTCTCGTGTACAATAGTATTGTGCTGAAAGCACATATCACATTTATAATTCTTAAGTACCGTCTGGTACATTAACATTTAATAAGATATTACAAATATGTACAAGTTAGTGTGTATGTGTGTAAGTGCTCTAAGTAGTTCACTGTCTCTCAACTCAACTAGACTTAAACAATTGACTGACAAAGTCCTCAAATAAACTAACTTCTTGACCAACTGGCAGTCAGAACAGTCTGCTTGAACAATAAAATGAATGCTAAGCCCAATAGCAATATAGCAAGCAACTGCGACACAATCAGGATCAAGGAGATAATATAACGACACTAAGTAGGGACCATCATCATAAGAAAATCCCCAACTGTGACAGTACACAGATACCAGTACAAGTTAGGTCAGAAGCTACAGCTCAGGACCTGAGTTGCTCAGATTGTGTATGCGACACACAGCCTCAGTACAACGTCGAAAATCACTAAGTCTATACTATGTTCGGTGAACAGAGTCCCACAGAACCTACAACAATAATGATGAGACAGAGATGATCTTCAAACAATAGCCAATAAGGGAGATTTAGGCACTTGTCAGGAATACGTCCAACCACCAAGAGAGTCTAGACCAGACTGAATACTTCAGGTGAGGTGTGAACACCCCCCCTCTATCACGTGATAGCTCCGTGGACGGTTGCTGCCCAGCAACAACGAGAAGCCGGCAGAGTAACGAGCCACAAGCGATAATTACAGTAGTTAGACAATCAAGACTTGAACTATGAGCACATAATATGTTACATCCTACCTAACAAAAGTAACTAAGTCAAATAATAATATAAAGCAATATATTCACGATTTAGCTATTCTCGCAAATATAAGCAATATAAAATTATATGAAAAGATAATATACATTATATACATATGCATCATATACATTGTAACCCATTCAGGGGTTGCAACATGCACAATTTTTTGGTAAGAAAACCTGAAATTCCTATAATTTTCAACTTCAATTTTATGATCTCTAAATAAATTGTACTCGGCCCTTGAGTTTTCCCTGAACAAGTTTATCTTTTCTCCGAGGATGAGGGTCTCCAACATAGTTCCAGAGGTGATACCTGGTATTTTTTCTCATATTTGCACTGGTGCATTTTACTGAGTTCCTCCATAAATATATATAGCACAAATAACAGCTACGTATAACACCACTCAACTTAACCAACACAATGATTAAGTTTATGAAATTATATATGGTAACAAGAAGCTAGGTGGGTCTACTTAACGAACACTCGCACACAACACTAATATGGATTATTATCATCATCCTTGCTTTGTATACAGACTAAAAATATAATTATAGAATTCAACACCTGGGTATGTGCGTTTCACATAATTAAACAAGTGAAAACAGGGTAAAAAGATTTCCTGAAAAAAGGGTGAAATTATGTACACTAAAACAGCAACGAAACAATTAATAGTAAAGCGAAATGAAAGTATTTGTAAAAAGTATGAGGTTCAAAATAATATAATAGCAAAAATGAACCGGAACGCACTTTCAGTAAATAGTGGGCAAGGTGAACAAAAAAGGCACAATAACATGGCTGGAACAATACACAAATAACCTCATGACGACGTTTCTGTCCGACTTGGACCATTTACAAGTCACACTGACACTAAGATGAGAGAGCCAGTATATATAGGAGACGGGGAGCAGGGACGGGACAGACACGAAGAAAGAAGTGGAGTAGTGACAGAGGTGGAAGTAGTAGTAGTAGTAAGAAGGGGAGGTAGTTGTAAACAGAAGGGAAGTGAAGCAAGGCAATTGTAGTAGAGCAGCAGTAGCTGTAGTGATAGTAGCAGTAGTAATAATGGAGTAATAGTAATAGTAGTAGAAGTAGTAGTGGGGAAAATCTATGGACAAGAAAAACAAGCACTTCAGGAGAGCTAATGACTCTTTAGGGTGGGACCAAAACACAAGGGGAGAAAACTGAAGGACACGACTCATCTAGGTAGAAGAAAAGAAGTAAAGGAATAGGAAAGTAGAAGATGTAAGGAGAGGAGGACAAGAAAAGAGATCAGGTCAAGTCACGAGTATTCTGAAGTTTGGAACATTTGACAATGTAATGAGAAAGGAAGGTATCTACACAGACAAAGCCACGACTAAGATTCATATAAGGAAAGTTATGTATAAGGGATGCTTCACTAAGACGGCGACTGCAGAGGCTAGAAGAGGGGTAGACAGTTTTCACAAAGGACCAGTCAATAGGATGACATGACAGAAAAGAGCATTGTTAGTGTCGACAACTCTAACACTTTTTTGTACTCTTTACGTCTGTCAGAAAGAGAACGATCAGTTTCTCGAAATTATTGAATAGGCCAAGAGGAGCAGTGTGAAGGCTTACTCAGCCCTGTAACAATTTCAGTCAGTATTACTCAGGCTGGCTCCTCCTCAGGAAAATTAGTGAATAGAAAAAGAAATAATAACAGACAAACAAACACTTTATTATATAGAAAATAGAAAAAGTAAAACACTTAAATATGAAATATTAATCCTATTTTTAAAGAAAATGAAAAATGAAAAATATAAATGATAACTGAATTCAACGCTAATTTAAATGAATATAAAACGTGGGTGTCTGGTGTTGTTGACACTGCTGTTGAAATCGTAGCCGTTGCTGATGATGGGGGGGGCTCGCAGGTGTTGGTGACCACCACTGGCTAGATCTTCACAGATTATTGCCGTGAGTATAATATCCCGATGACAAGAAAGCAGGTTCTTTACCGCTGCAATGATGTGGGGTTATGTCCTGCAATTTCATACAGGTTCACAGGTACTTCAATACAAAATGAAGAAGTCTCTGGACGTTAGTCCTTCTCCTTTTCTTCTCGTTGATTGCCAGGTGACCCTCACTGACATCCAAGCTGGAAAGATAGACAGGTTACCCACTGCTTAAATAATCACTCTTCATGGTAGTGTACAATATTCAAAAGACGTGGTGATTATTACAACAGTCAACCTAGAGCAAGACTGAAAGGACTAAGTTTATTATTGGTCAAAAGTGAAGCTTTTAACCAATAAATCCAGTAGAATACAAGGCAGGAATGTACTTACAGTAGAGTTGGGAGCTGTGAGTCTAGTGATTTACTGATTAACCAGAGCCCCACACGTCACCTTTCGGGGGGGGGGGAAGAGGGAGGGGAAGGGATAGCGGGAGCTAGACTGACCCTACCTTAACAAGCAGCCGGCAGTCAAACTATCACTTTCAGGGAGGGGGAGAAAAGGCGGGAAAAACGGGAGCGTGACTTACCCTACCTAAACTAGTAGCCGGCAGACAAACTATCAATTTCAGGGAGGGGGAGAAAAGGCGGGAAAAACGGGAGCGTGACTTACCCTACCTTAACTAGTAGCCGGCAGTGAAACTACTGTTACATTCCTGGCACTAGAATGACATTTCCTCTGGTCATTAATCACGTCTCAAGGCCCCTCTTATATTCTTTTGCTTTCCACTTTGAATTTTTATTCTCACAAAAAAATAAAAGATTTACTGTTATGCAGACTACTGCATTAGTGTAAAAAATGGTATAAATATTATTGGTGCACTTGTGAAAGAATATTAGACTCTGGTGGCCTGGTGGTTAACGCTCTCGCTTCACATGGTGAGGGCCTGGGTTTGATTCCCAGCCAGAGTAGAAACATTGGACGTGTTTCTTTCCACCTGTTGTCTATGTTCCCCATCAGTAAAATGGGTACCTGGGTGTTAGTCGACTGGTGTGGGTCGCATCCTGGGACACTGACCTAAGGAGGCCTGGTCACAGACCGGGCCGCGGGGGCGTTGACCCCCGGAACTCTCTCCAGACAAACTCCAGACTCCAGATACATATTCCCTCTACACCTATCTATTGAACTTTTCCCTCACACTCCCCCATACCAAGACTTATAGTCAAGGAGTATAAGAAGAATAGGCGAGGAAAAAGTTCTAACATGTTGAAGTCGCGTAAGGCAACAAATCTTCTACTGACTGTCACGACTTAACCAGTCAGAGAAATAATTGGATGAACCATTGATATACACAATATGGAACTTAAAAGCCTGGAGTGCCAATGTCCACCTCAAGAGGCGACTGTTGGTTCCCTTAAAAGTTTCTAGGTATATCATAGGTTTGTGGTCCGTCTCTAAAATGAATTCTTTTCCCAACAAATAAAATTTAAGTTTGGAGATACCCCACACAAGGGCTAAACATTCCTTTTCTATTGTGGAGTATCTTGTTTCTGCGGGAAGGAGTTTCCGGCTTAGGAAGCATACAGGGAAGGGAGTACCATCATGGTATTGTAGTAACACCGCACCTAAGCCAGTATTGGAGGCATCAGTTCTCAAACAAAATATTTTATTAATATCTGGAATCTTAAGTACAGGGTCTTCCGAAAAGATACTTTTAATCTCATTAAACTTTTCCCGAGCTACGTCAGAAAGTTCAAGAGGTTCCTTCACAGACTTTTTAAGGAAGTCAGATAAGATGCCTGTAAGATCAGTAAGGTTCGGGATAAACCGTGCATAAAAATTTACAGAACCAAGAAAGCTTCGCATGAGCTTCTTGGTTTTGGGGAATTTAAATTCTAATAAAGCTTTGATCTTACTGGGGAGAGGCTGCAGAGTGTTATTAGAAAGTATCAGTCCATGATATCTAATCTTGTTATACCCAAGGAAGCATTTCTTCGGCTTGGCAGTGAGGCCATGTGAGCGTAACCAACGCAAAACTGATGTTAATGTTTGGATATGTTCGCCCCACGTAGATGTCATTACGTAAATGTTATCAAAATAAACTGAAACATTTGGCATATTACCTAAGACCTTTCTCATCAGTCTCACGTAGGTAGCACAGGCAGTTACCAAACCGAAGGGCATAGTTCTATACTGCATTAATCCTTGGTGTGTAGGAAAAGCAGTGTACTGCTTAGAAGAAGGATCTAACATTACTTGATGATATGCCTGCGCAATATCAATCTCTGAAAAGAAGGAAGCGTCATAAAATTTGAGTAGATCGCTATCTATTAAGGGCATAGGCTCAGCATCCCACCGAGTTATAGCATAAAGGCCTCTGAAGTCAATAGCAAGTCTATATGAATCATCCTCCTTCTTAACCATGACTACCGGTGAACAATATGAAGATACTGAAGGTTCAATGATCTTTAGTTTTAATAATTTGTCTACCTCTCGGTCAAATGCATCCCTAAGGTGAACTGGAACTGGGTATAATTTCCGTTTGATAGGATTGTCCGTCACTAAGTCAATCTTATGGACTACCGTGGAGGTAACACCTGGAATATCAGTAAAGACGTCTGAAAAGTTACTCACACATTGAAGTAGTTCATGTCTCTTATGGTCATCCAAAGATTCATTAATATTAATGTTGGTTGCATCCGAGTGGTCAAGAGTCACCAAGTCATGTAGTTCTTCATCATAGTCTAAGTTAGAGGTGTCAATTACGCACACTTTACATTCTTCCGTTGTCTTATCAAGTTTGTGTGGAAAAACTAAGTCAAAGTTGTTAAGGCAGTTAACCGAATTTCTTCGGTAATATTTCTTAAGGATGTTGATATGACAAAGCTTAGGTTTCCCCTTGACTTCTATGAGGTAGTCAACTTTCCCACAAATTTTTAATACTTTATATGGACCTTTCCATGCTACTAATTATTTATTTGACTTAATAGGCAAAAGTACAAGAACTTCATCTCCTACTTTAAAACTTCTCCTCTGACTTTTGGAATCAAAATAGGTTTTGTACTGGTCCATTGACAAACTTAAGTTTTTCGAAACGATGTCAGAGGTCTCCTCAAGTTTGGATCTAAGGTCAAGGAGAAACTGGTAAGAAGACTGAACCTCAGCATTTACCTCCTCATTAGTCCATAAGTGATGAAGGATGGACAATAGGCCTCTGGCCTGTCTACCATAGAGAAATTCAAAAGGTGAAAACCCCAAAGAGTCACTGGGAACTTCCCTCATGGCAAACAAAGCACAGGGTAGGTAACGATGCCACTCCTTAGGTGTAAGGGAGCAAAGTTTCCTTGAAATGGACTTGAGAATCGAATGCTGGCGCTCAATCCTCCCATTACAGCTGGGATGATAGGGTGTGGTGAAGAGAGGCTTCACTCCCAGAAGTTGGTAGAGATGTTGCATTAAGTCAGATGTGAATTGTGTCCCCCGGTCAGACAAAATTTCTCTAAGGATGCCCACTCTGGAGAAGATGGACAAAAGGGCTTCAGCCACCTCTGTAGTAGTTATGGTCTTTAAGGGAACGGCTTCAGGGAAACTCGAAGCATAATCAACTAATGTTAATATATATCTATGTCCCCCAGATGAAAGTGGAGATAAAGGAAAAACGATGTCAATAGCTACTCTATCAAACGGAACCGTAAAGATGGGCATTTTGACCATAGGTACTCGCCTGGTACCTCGGGAGGATGACAGTTGGCAAACTTTACACGATCTACAATAGGTAGTGATATCTGAGGACATTTTAGGCCAAAAATAGGTTTCCCTAATTTTATTTAAGGTTTTACGATGCAAGAAATGTCCGGCCACTGGCAGGTCATGAGCCATTTTAAGAACAGTCTCCCTGCATTGACTTGGAACAACTAAGATGGAATAGTCTGTCTCATCTGAATTTAATTTGAACACTGAATTGCACAAGACCACCTTTTATATATTCAAATTTATATGAAAAGTTTTTCCTTTGGATAACTTGATTTTGTTTAGCGGCATTATGGCAATTCTGAAGAGAAGGGCAGTTACGTTGTAACTTGACAAAGGAGTCCTTCGATATATCTAAAGGCTTAATGTCAGGGAAAATCAAAGGATGGACAGTATGAGAAGCCTGGGCTTTGGTCTGAGCCCTAGTCAAGATATTTATGGTATCGGAGGTGATATCTTCACTTTCATCTAATAAGTGAACCGGTGATCCTACTACCTCGCTTTCGAGAGTAGCATCACTCGTTTTTAATCCCACATGAATCTCACGAGACATTGTCTCATCTGAACTTTCGAGGGGCTTCTCTGACTCCACAGGAAGAGGATCTGAAACACTTATATCCATCTTTGGTGATGAAAGGTCAACCTCAGAAGGAAGAATGGCACCTTTTACATTACCTATTAGTACGGAGCAAGAAGTGATGGGAGCTAGTACGGCTTCAGACCAACCTGTGAACCATTTAGACCTAATGTAACAACGGATGGTAGGAAAAGTGTCCGTACGGCCCAAGTAGTCTGAAAGTATAGCAGAGGAATGAGTTTCTTTAAGGTTAGGGAACAGCTTATCAGAAATGACTATACATGTGCATCCAGTGTCTCGTAAAATGGTAGATACATTAAGTCCATTAACTGTTCCTGAACAGAAGGGTGCTTGGTCATTACAGTCTTTAAAACATCTTCCAACTTTTTGGACCTTCTTAGAAGGACAATCTGGACGTTTATGTCCCTTAACACCACACAAATGACAAACAGGAATAAAAGAACTCATTTTACTTTCCACTAGAGGCTTTGATTTCTTAAGGTCTGATGAACCCTTACCCTTAGGGTTCGATCCCTTTAGGTCTTTATAGGAATTGTGAGCCTCAGCATACAGGGCAGCAGCCTCAGCAACTTCCTCAGCTTTAATCTGGTTACGTTCTCTGATGAATGTTCGTATCTGGTGAGGAAGAGCTGTCAGGAACTGGTCAGCAACCATTAAGTCTCGAAGAGATTCATAACTGTGATCAATTCCTGAACTCTCTATCCGAAAGTCGAACAAACGAAAGAGTGTTACCTATAACTGTTGAAAGTTCTGGCCAGGCTGTAAGGTGGCATACCTGAAATCTTTCCTGTAAGAATTAGTGGTTTTTTGATAGGCTTTAAGGATTGCCTTCTTCAGTAGGTTATAATTACATATGATATCCTGCGACAAAGTTGCATAGATATTTAAGGCTGTACCAGAAAATAACATTCCTAACCTGGTAGCCCAGGTGTCAGCAGGCCATTCACAGAGGGTAGCAGTATTTTCAAACCTGATAATGTATGAAGTTATGTCTTCCCCCTCTGTGAAGGGAGGTAAATTAGGTGTTGGAATATGTGCACTGACTGCACGTTGTTCCATTACTCCTTCCTCTAATTGTTGTTGTGTAAAAGTTAACTTTTTATTCTCTAATTCAAGGCGAGATTTTTCGAGCTCGCGATCCTTTTCTCACTATTAACTCATGTTCTCTAGCTTTTTCCTCAACTTCTCTATCCCTTGCTCTTTCCTCAAGTTCTCTTAATTTAACCTGTTCTTCACGTACTCTAGCTCTTTCCTCACGATCAAGTCTATCACGCTCTTTTTGGTTTTCTCGCTCTCTTTCTAACTGTCTTTCTCGGAATTCTCTCTCAATTCTCTTTTTCTCCTTTTTCTCTTCTCTTTCGATTCTCTCTCTCTCCTTATTCTCTTCTCTTTCTATTCTCTCTCTCTCCTTTTCTTCTTCTCTTTCCCTTTCTAACTGTCTTTCTTCTCTCTCAATTCTCTCTCATTCAAGTCTTTCCTGGATCTTAGCACTAATGAAAGATTCTAAATTTTTCCCTGTTATTCCTAACTTACTTCCAGCATTCATCCAAAACTGGTATTCATCCATTCTTACAAGAATAACTTAAACTATCAGGGGAAATGAAATGGGTATTAAAGAAAACGGAGGGTTCAATTCCTGCTCCGCTCAAACTGTAAATAAACCAGAGGGCTCGATCCCTGCTTCAATTAAACAATATGTATTAACGAAAACTAAGGGTTCTATGCCGGCTCTGAGCAATCAGTAAGTAGAATGGGGTCCCTTGACCATCCAATCTTCTCACCAACAAATCAAGAGTGTCCTATGACAGTTCCCTTGATACAATAAAGAGCTCAATGAAACAAGTTGTCACTGGAAAATCTCGGGTCCCTAGAGTCTAATCCTCCAAAGTGTTTCAAGCTACATATAAATGGTGGCAGAATTAAATATTATATCCTGCCTGACTTGACTTACAATAAATTGAGACTATAACAATCACCAAATCTTTTAAATACCTGTACTGTAGTCCTACCATAGAGAATGATTACTCATGGCTGGTGGTAACCGTCTGTGGTATGCAGCGTTGAAGTTCGAATGGTAGATTCGAGATGGAGTTGAATCTTGATTCAGTAGAGTTGATCCTGGCAAGGTCGCCACTTGTGAAGGCTTACTCAGCCCTGTAACAACTTCAGTCAGTATTACTCAGGCTGGCTCCTCCTCAGGAAAATTAGTGAATAGAAAAAGAAATAATAACAGACAAACAAACACTTTATTATATAGAAAATATAAAATGTAAAACACTTAAATATGAAATATTAATCCTATTTTTAAAGAAAATGAAAAATGAAAAATATAAATGATAACTGAATTCAACGCTAATTTAAATGTATATAAAACGTGGGTGTCTGGTGTTGGTGACACTGTTGTTGAAATCGTAGCCGTTGCTGATGATGGGGGGGATGGGTCGCAGGTGTTGGTGACCACCACTGGCTAGATCTTCACAGATTATTGCCGTGAGTATAATATCCCGATGACAAGAAAGCAGGTTCTTTACCGCTGCAATGATGTGGGGTTATGTCCTGCAATTTCATACAGGTGCACAGGTACTTCAATACAAAATGGAGAAGTCTCTGGACGTTAGTCCTCCTTTTCTGCTCGTTGATTGCCAGGTGACCCTCACTGACATCCAAGCTGGAAAGATAGACAGGTTACCCACTGCTTAAATAATCACTCTTCATGGTAGTGTACAATATTCAAAAGACGTGGTGATTATTACAACAGTCAACCTAGAGCAAGACTGAAAGGACTAAGTTTATTATTGGTCAAAAGTGAAGCTTTTAACCAATAAATCCACTAGAATACAAGGCAGGCATGTACTTACAGTAGAGTTGGGAGCTGTGAGTCTAGTGATTTACTGTTTAACCAGTGCCCCACACGTCACCTTTCGGGAGGGGGGGGGAAGAGGGAGGGGAAGGGATAGCGGGAGCTAGACTGACCCTACCTTAACAAGCAGCCGGCAGTCAAACTATCACTTTCAGGGCGGGGGAGAAAAGGCGGGAAAAACGGGAGCGTGACTTACCCTACCTTAAGTAGTAGCCGGCAGACAAACTATCAATTTCAGGGAGGGGGAGAAAAGGTGGGAAAAACGGGAGATTGACTTACCCTACCTTAACTAGTAGCCGGCAGTGAAACTACTGTTACTATATATATTCCCTCTACACCTATCTATTAAACTTTTCCCTCACAAGCAGGAAATCGAGTTGACTCCGGAGCATCAATGGCAGGAGGAGAGATACAAATATACACTAAAGCAGTGAAGAACAATAAGACATGTGGAGTTAGACATCACAACTTTGCCTAACACTAGTGAATAACTTACAGCATGAGGTGTGAAATGACCAAAAACGAGGGAGATAGACAGTCAGGTGCTATGGAAATATCAACTGGGTTTGTTGACATCTGACAAGGTGACATCCTTCCTGGAGTCAACACGAGCTCCAACACCACTTGAAAAGAGACTTAGGTACAGACCAGGAGATTCATTAGAGGAAACGTTCCGCCACAAGTGACTTCTTCAATCATTAGCACTGAAGAAGCTACTAGTGGCGACACGTTTTATCAAATAAATGTCCTGAACTGTACGTAACTGTCTTTTTCCACATCTTGTAGGTATCAGC
This sequence comes from Cherax quadricarinatus, assembly GCF_038502225.1. Lineage (NCBI taxonomy): Eukaryota > Metazoa > Arthropoda > Malacostraca > Decapoda > Parastacidae > Cherax > Cherax quadricarinatus. The sequence continues at coordinate 21,655,929 of NC_091360.1, read as the reverse complement.
ATGCCATTTTCACCACTAGGAAAGACAGGTATCCTTCGGTGGGCAGTTTTCACAATCTTCACCTGTTTAAAGCGTCTGGATGAATCAACCATCTATACTCACAAAACATGCAGTTGCGACCAGGCAGTTTGGGCAGTGTTATTGATATAAGCTGCGTGGCTGACCTATATTTATCACAATAACTATCCTAATAGCATTAAATCAAATAGGAAAAAATACAAAATTTTCCTCTCTGGGTGTTATTTAACCGGTTAAGGATACAATACACACTAATACAGGAAATTATACTTCACCCGTTGCATGGATAACAAAAGCGAATTCCTGATGTTGAAGCGGAATGTAATATCATTTGAGTTTCCTTGGATGAAGTTGCTTATTATCTGACAATAGAGGAACATTTCCTGCACACGCAGTAAACTACCTCGTGTATATAATGAATAACTCATAAATGCTAAAAAGTGTTTACAAGTGACGTAAACAATGATGATATAAGTAATAAAACTGTCCGAGTCGTTGTGATTTATAGAGCTAATTATTATTATTTAAACATAACTTTATTTGGGTGATATCATGTACGTGGATATCATGCAAACGTTGCATGATATCCAGCTGCAGCTGACTCTGCCAGCGTCACCTGCCAGTCAGGAAAGTCACTTCTTTCTCTCATTAAACCCCGGACACGGAAACAGACGGCAGTAGGGATTAACTACAAATGACTGTCTTGTGTTGCGTTGTGTTTATGTTGTAGGTTTTGTTGTAAGTTATGTTAAGTTGTGGTTCTTGGTAGTAGGTTGTACTGTGACGTGATACATCCTGTGACTTCTCACCAAGTCACTAAAATGTTCCCAACCTTGTGATTTATCTAACATCGGCATATAAAGCGCGTCGTTTTACCCACAAAATCACCATGCGCCTTATATGCTCACGGCCAGGGATCAAGGCTAGGCTTTGGATTACGGTTTAGTGTAAAGTATAATACGAGGGTAATTAACACTTGAATATTATTACTGATACTATTAATGATATTATAAGTGATACTTTTGTCGTGCGCCTTATATGCCGGAAAATACGGTAGCATATTGATTCGTCCTTTTAAGAAAGTAGACTTATTATCTTGACTTGTGGACTCGTCCTTTTGACTAAGCACCTCGACTCTCCCACAGTATAACACAGCTTGTTCTTATAGTCTCGCAGGGAACAATTTCTTGAACAATTATGCTGAACTCATTCAGGAAGTTCCATGTTTGTTGATCAGACAATTATTTTATAACTGCAATGAAGCTTATGGAAAACTGTGAAGAGAAGTGTACCTGGAGCCTCACTCTTCCCACACCTGGAGCCTCACTCTTCACACACCTGGAGCCTCACTCTTCACACACCTGGAGCCTCACTCTTCACACACCTGGAGCCTCACTCTTCACACACCAGGAGCCTCACTCTTCACACACCTGGAGCCTCACTCTTCACACACCTGGAGCCTCACTCTTCACACACCTGGAGTCTCACTCTTCACACACCTGGAAGCCTCACTCTTCACACACCTGGAGCCTCACTCTTCACACACTTGGAAGCCGCACTCTTCACATACCTGGAGCCTCAATCTTCACACACCTGGAGCCTCACTCTTCACACACCTGGAGTCTCACTCTTCACACACCTGGAGCCTCACTCTTCACACACCAGGAGCCTCACTCTTCACACACCTGGAGCCTCACTCTTCACACACCTGGAGCCTCACTCTTCACACACCTGGAGTCTCACTCTTCACACACCTGGAAGCCTCACTCTTCACACACCTGGAGCCTCACTCTTCACACACTTGGAAGCCGCACTCTTCACATACCTGGAGCCTCAATCTTCACACACCTGGAGCCTCACTCTTCACACACCTGGAGTCTCACTCTTCACACACCTGGAGCCTCACTCTTCACACACCTGGAGCCTCACTCTTCACACACCTGGAGCCTCACTCTTCACACACCTGGAGCCTCACTCTTCACACACCTGAAGCCTCAATCTTCACACACATGGAGCCTCACTCTTCACACACCTGAAGCCTCACTCTTCACACACCTGGAGCCTCACTCTTCACACACCTGGAAGCCTCAATCTTCACACACCTGGAGCCTCACTCTTCACACACCTGAAGCCTCACTCTTCACACACCTGGAGTCTCACTCTTCACACACCTGGAAGCCCCACTCTTCACACACCTGGAGCCTCACTCTTCACACACTTGGAAGCCGCACTCTTCACATACCTGGAGCCTCAATCTTCACACATTTGGAGCCTCACTCTTCACACACCTGGAGTCTAACTCTTCACACACCTAGAGCCTCACTCTTCACACACGTGGAGCCTCACTTTTCACACACCTGGAGCCTCACTCTTCACACACCTGGAGCCTCACTCTTCACACACCTGGAGCCTCACTCTTCACACACCTGGAGCCTCACTCTTCACACACCTGGAGCCTCACTCTTCACACACCTGGAGCCTCACTCTTCACACACCAGGAGCCTCACTCTTCACACACCTGGAGCCTCACTCTTCACACACCTAGAGCCTCACTCTTCACACACCAGGAGCCTCACTCTTCACACACCTGGAAGCCTCACTCTTCACACACCTGGAGCCTCACTCTTCACACACCTGAAGCCTCACTCTTCACACACCTGGAGTCTCACTCTTCACACACCTGGAAGCCTCACTCTTCACACACCTGGAGCCTCACTCTTCACACACTTGGAAGCCGCACTCTTCACATACCTGGAGCCTCACTCTTCACACACCTGGAGCCTCACTCTTCACACACCTGGAGCCTCACTCTTCACACACCTGAAGCCTCAATCTTCACACACATGGAGCCTCACTCTTCACACACCTGAAGCCTCACTCTTCACACACCTGGAGCCTCACTCTTCACACACCTGGAAGCCTCAATCTTCACACACCTGGAGCCTCACTCTTCACACACCTGAAGCCTCACTCTTCACACACCTGGAGTCTCACTCTTCACACACCTGGAAGCCCCACTCTTCACACACCTGGAGCCTCACTCTTCACACACTTGGAAGCCGCACTCTTCACATACCTGGAGCCTCAATCTTCACACACCTGGAGCCTCACTCTTCACACACCTGGAGTCTAACTCTTCACACACCTAGAGCCTCACTCTTCACACACGTGGAGCCTCACTTTTCACACACCTGGAGCATCACTCATCACGCCACCTGGAGCCTCACTCAACACACCACCTGGAGCCTCACTCTTCACACACCTGGAGCCTCATTCTTCACACACCTGGAGCCTCACTCTTAACTCACCTGGAGCGTCACTCGTCACACACCTGAAGCCTCAATCTTCACACACATGGAGCCTCACTCTTCACACACCTGAAGCCTCACTCTTCACACACCTGGAGCCTCACTCTTCACACACCTGGAAGCCTCAATCTTCACACACCTGGAGCCTCACTCTTCACACACCTGAAGCCTCACTCTTCACACACCTGGAGTCTCACTCTTCACACACCTGGAAGCCTCACTCTTCACACACCTGGAGCCTCACTCTTCACACACTTGGAAGCCGCACTCTTCACATACCTGGAGCCTCAATCTTCACACACCTGGAGCCTCACTCTTCACACACCTGGAGTCTCACTCTTCACACACCTGGAGCCTCACTCTTCACACACCTGGAGTCTCACTCTTCACACACCTGGAAGCCTCAATCTTCACACACCTGGAGCCTCACTCTTCACACACCTGGAGTCTCACTCTTCACACACCTGGAGCCTCACTCTTCACACACCTGGAGTCTCACTCTTCACACACCTGGAGTCTCACTCTTCACACACCTGGAGTCTCACTCTTCACACACCTGGAGCCTCACTCTTCACACATGTGGAGGCTCACTCTTCACACACCTGGAGCCTCACTCTTCACACACATGAAAGCTTCACTCTTCACACACCAGGAGCCTCACTCTTCACTCACCAGGAGCCTCACTCTTCACACACCTGGAGCCTCACTCTTCACACACCTGAAGCCTCACTCTTCACACACATGGAGCCTCACTCTTCACACATCTGGAGCTTCAATCTTCACACACCTGGAGCCTCACTCTTCACACACCTGGAGCCTCATTCTTCACACATCTGGAGCCTCACTCTTCACACATCTGGAGCCTCACTCCTCACACACATAGAAGCCTCACTCTTCACACGCCAGGAGCCTCACTCTTCACACACCAGGAGTCTCACTCTTCACATACCTGGAGCCTCACCTTTCACACACCAGTAGCCTCATTCTTCACACACCTGGAAGCCTCACTTTTCACACACCAGAAGCCTCATTCTTCATACACCTGGAAGCCTCACCTTTCACACACCAGGAGCCTCACTCTTCACACACCAGGAGCCTCACTCTTCAAACACCAGGAGCCTCACTCTTCACACACCTGGAAGCTTCACTCTTCACACATCTGGAGCCTCACTCTTCACACACCAGGAGCCTCACTCTTCACGTACCTGGAGCCTCACTCTTCACACACCTAGAAGCTTCACTCTTCACACACCAGGAGCCTCACTCTTCACACACATGGAGTCTCACTCTTCACACACCTGGAAGCCTCACTCTTCACACACCTGGAGCCTCACTCTTCACACACTTGGAAGCCGCACTCTTCACATACCTGGAGCCTCAATCTTCACACACCTGGAGCCTCACTCTTCACACACCTGGAGTCTCACTCTTCACACACCTGGAGCCTCACTCTTCACACACCTGGAGCCTCACTCTTCACACACCTGGAGCCTCACTCTTCACACACCAGGAGCCTCACTCTTCACACACCTGGAGCCTCACTCTTCACACACCTGGAGCCTCACTCTTCACACACCTGGAGTCTCACTCTTCACACACCTGGAAGCCTCACTCTTCACACACCTGGAGCCTCACTCTTCACACACTTGGAAGCCGCACTCTTCACATACCTGGAGCCTCAATCTTCACACACCTGGAGCCTCACTCTTCACACACCTGGAGTCTCACTCTTCACACACCTGGAGCCTCACTCTTCACACACCTGGAGCCTCACTCTTCACACACCTGGAGCCTCACTCTTCACACACCTGGAGCCTCACTCTTCACACACCTGAAGCCTCAATCTTCACACACATTTAGCCTCACTCTTCACACACCTGAAGCCTCACTCTTCACACACCTGGAGCCTCACTCTTCACACACCTGGAAGCCTCAATCTTCACACACCTGGAGCCTCACTCTTCACACACCTGAAGCCTCACTCTTCACACACCTGGAGTCTCACTCTTCACACACCTGGAAGCCCCACTCTTCACACACCTGGAGCCTCACTCTTCACACACTTGGAAGCCGCACTCTTCACATACCTGGAGCCTCAATCTTCACACACCTGGAGCCTCACTCTTCACACACCTGGAGTCTAACTCTTCACACACCTAGAGCCTCACTCTTCACACACGTGGAGCCTCACTTTTCACACACCTGGAGCCTCACTCTTCACACACCTGGAGCCTCACTCTTCACACACCTGGAGCCTCACTCTTCACACACCTGAAGCCTCAATCTTCACACACATGGAGCCTCACTCTTCACACACCTGAAGCCTCACTCTTCACACACCTGGAGCCTCACTCTTCACACACCTGGAAGCCTCAATCTTCACACACCTGGAGCCTCACTCTTCACACACCTGAAGCCTCACTCTTCACACACCTGGAGTCTCACTCTTCACACACCTGGAAGCCTCACTCTTCACACACCTGGAGCCTCACTCTTCACACACTTGGAAGCCGCACTCTTCACATACCTGGAGCCTCAATCTTCACACACCTGGAGCCTCACTCTTCACACACCTGGAGTCTCACTCTTCACACACCTGGAGCCTCACTCTTCACACACCTGGAGTCTCACTCTTCACACACCTGGAGTCTCACTCTTCACACACCTGGAGTCTCACTCTTCACACACCTGGAGCCTCACTCTTCACACACGTGGAGGCTCACTCTTCACACACCTGGAGCCTCACTCTTCACACACATGAAAGCTTCACTCTTCACACACCAGGAGCCTCACTCTTCACTCACCAGGAGCCTCACTCTTCACACACCTGGAGCCTCACTCTTCACACACCTGAATCCTCACTCTTCACACACATAGAGCCTCACTCTTCACACATCTGGAGCCTCAATCTTCACACACCTGGAGCCTCACTCTTCACACACCTGGAGCCTCATTCTTCACACATCTGGAGCCTCACTCTTCACACATCTGGAGCCTCACTCCTCACACACATAGAAGCCTCACTCTTCACACGCCAGGAGCCTCACTCTTCACACACCAGGAGTCTCACTCTTCACATACCTGGAGCCTCACCTTTCACACACCAGTAGCCTCATTCTTCACACACCTGGAAGCCTCACTTTTCACACACCAGAAGCCTCATTCTTCATACACCTGGAAGCCTCACCTTTCACACACCAGGAGCCTCACTCTTCACACACCAGGAGCCTCACTCTTCAAACACCAGGAGCCTCACTCTTCACACACCTGGAAGCTTCACTCTTCACACATCTGGAGCCTCACTCTTCACACACCAGGAGCCTCACTCTTCACGTACCTGGAGCCTCACTCTTCACACACCTAGAAGCTTCACTCTTCACACACCAGGAGCCTCACTCTTCACACACGAGGAGCCTCACTTTTCACATACCTGGAGCCTCACCTTTCACACACCAGGAGCTTCATTCTTCACACACCAGGATCCTCACTCTTCACACACCTGGAGCCTCACTCTTCCCACACCAGGAGCCTCACTCTTCACACACCTGGAGCCTCACTCTTCACACACCAGGAGCCTCACTCTTCACACACCAGGAGCCTCACTCTTCACACACCAGGAGCCTCACTCTTCACACACTCTTCACACCCCTTACTAGGCTCAGTGACTAGCTTATGTGACGTCACGTGATGGCGATGTGAGCTACGCTTCCGGCCCTAGGCCTCAGTTCCTCGTAGTCCTAGCAGGCGACAGGACAGGCAGTTTGGGCTCACCCTTATCATAGTCTTCAATGTAAACGTTAACACCCAACGATTTGTGTTTAACTACAATCATCACAATTCCACAAACGCTCTCAACAAATGGTCCCAGAGGTGTGGGCGTAAAATTGTTAATTACACAGATGTACGGAGATAAATTCTCTCAGCCGACGAGGACATTGTGTTTGTGATGCATGGCAGCCTAGCTAAACAGCCTGCTTCTTCGACCCAGCCTCTCTGCACTACTTCCTGGTCAGTCTTTGTCTTAGTGTTTTATTTGCTTATTTGCATTACTTCCGAGGGGTTGACCCGAGTTTGCAAATTAAGCCAAGCCACCAAGTCAGTCTGTGGGAAGGAGCCCTACACCATCCAGCCTGTCTTAAGTACCAGCCTTGCTCTTTAAGCCAGCTTTCCACCCCTGCTGAGCTCATCGTTACAAGTTCTCAAGCCAATCTGTGTGATGGGTTAATTAAGAAAAGCAAGCCAGCAACTTACCTAGGTGACTTAACCCAGTACTCAAGCAAGCCACGTGAGTTCCAGCCTTCAACGTAACTTGTGCTTCCAGTTCTAAGCTGTTCTGAGTGTTTTACCATCCCTGTGGTGTTGTAGTATTTTTTTTTTTTTTACTGGGCAGGACCGAGTTTACTGGGTCCTGAGAGCGTGGTTTTTGCGCATGTCCTCCTACTCCCCCAGCGCATCTGGGTTCCCATTCTCTATTTCTGACCAATCACAAGCCTTCCCTGAGTCGCTCCAGCTAAAGGCGATGGCGTCTCCTTGCTTCCCATTGGTTGAGAGAGCAAAATGTAAACACTTCTAGCTTGACGTCGCCCAGACTCGTTTTTTTCGTCGAGTGTTCCTCACATACTCTTGTATTTCACCCTCTACAATGTCGGTAAGTACTGATTTGTGTGTCTAGTGCATAAATGAATAGTTTAGCTACACACACACACACATATATATATATATATATATATATATATATATATATATATATATATATATATATATATATATATATATATAATGTATATATAAAGACATTGTGAAGCATAATAAGAGTGCACCATGCAAATGAAAAAAGTGCAACAGAAGAGGATCAAGTACACTCAGTCCTGCCCGTTTAGGTTATGTTTTCAAACCATACCATGTGGAATGGTTTGTTTGCAATCGTGTCATTACGATTTCGTGAGTTATGATGTTTTCAAGTTTCATAATATAAATATTTCCATAAAATTTGGTAGTGTATATGTGAATTCAGTAATGATCTGACTGTGTACAGAACGTTTTTATTGTCCTTCCAGATCAATCAGAAATTGTTCTATGGTGAGTCCTCCATGGATAAGTCAAAATTTGTCTGTGTTTGGGACGAAAATGACTCAGATCAAGACCCAGATGACATGGAATTGGTGGACAGTGGTGATGAATACTTGCCACCAGATGCAGAGGTGTCAACAGATGAGAAGGAAGTTATGCCACCATCCAAAAAGCATAAATTGAGCAAGAAGAAGATATTTTCTTACATGCAAGTATTGCAGCAAAAACAATAATAATGTCACATCCTCAATTTCCTGTGCCACATGCAAAGTAAATCTATGCATCAAGAATGACAGAAATTGTTTCATAAAGTTTCACTGCAGAAATTAGTGATGTAAAATGATTGTTCTTTCTCAGGGAACTCAGGAATATTTCATTTGTAAGTTGTATCCCATTGGAATGTGTCATTGTTGATAAGTAGTTCCTATTTCTATTTTTTTAATGCTTAGAAAATGTTCAGAAACAAGTTCCATTTATGTTTTTTATATTGTCTACTTGTATAATAATTTTTTTTTTAACAGTTGCAACCTTGCAACATTTTAAATTGTCATACCCTTAATGGGCAGGACCGAGTTTACTCGGGCTTCGCATGTCTGCAGTTGCTCGACAAGTAACTTTTACAACTCCATTGATATGGCCTCATTGACCTTACATCGAGCGGTTCTATCCCCTCATACGAAATCACTTTCAAATTCGCATTTTGGTCTGCCTTGCCCCATGAAGGGTTTAAGCCAGATCGGCTTAGAATATTTTAGTGCCTAGTGTGGGTGTCACGTGGGCTTACGCCACTCATCCCATAGGTCTAGTCACCACGCAGTGTCTCACTGTCTCACCACGCTGCCTCACTCACACACACCTACTACCATTGTTTTTTTGTACCCTTATAACGGATTCTAGCATCATAATTTACAGACCACATAGGGGGCCAAGACATAAGATTGCTCCTTCGACCCTGTGTGCCAACGTAAAAGCCTCCTGTGTGAGTCTGTTGTCGATTTAAGCGCAAATCCTCTGAGACATCAACGTGTTGAGAGTAGTAGTGAACGCTGGCAGCCACGAGACTCCATTATCATTCTCCACCAATGCCGCTACAGTGATAATATTTTTTTATAGAGACATTTGCGAGCGTTGAGACAATTTTTTTTCCATTGATTTCTTAGTGACATTCAGTGACTCTTGATTAGACTGTGTTCATCATATCTTGTTTGCAATATTTTTTTTTCTTCTTTCTTCAGTGCTAATTTTTGTGCTTTATTTTTATGTCTGTTGTGTTGTGTTCATTTTTTTATATATGTGAAGTAAGTACTTTTCCATTTTCCCTGTTGTGTGCAATATATGTGTTTACACTTCATAAATTATCTTGTGTTCACAGTATTGTGTTCCTTGTCTAGTAATTTATACAGTGAAGTATTTCAGTAACTTGTTATCTTATATTCTGCATCACAACTCAGTGTTGTCTAAGTTATTTTTTTTTCTCCCAATATTTGTGTCCTTGCTGAATTTTTTTTATTCATTCATTTGCCATTTTTTTTGTGTGTTGAACATTCTTGTGTTAGTTATTTTCATTTAGCCAGTGTCTAATTTGTCTTATCTCCACAGACAATAGTGCCATATTTTTGTTTGAAGCAAGACAATTATTTTCCAATTTTTGTCACCCCAAGCCTCATTGGAAGAAAATTCTCATAGTATTGTGCATATATTGATGTGTTGTGTTCTTGCATTATTGTGAGTGTTAACCTTTCTTTGTTTTGTGTTTTTTTTACCCTTTATTATTTTTCATATTTCACTGAACAAATTCACTCTTAGTGCAATTTTTAAATTTTTTTTTTAAAGTAAATAATTCTTTTGCTTGTCCAGTAAGTGTTGCTTAAGCTGCAATTAAGAGTTAAAGTGTTCTATCAGTTCATTCCTTGATAATATTTTTTTTGTTGCTCTTGTAAACTGCATTTTCTTGTGTGTGCAATTTTTTTATTATTGCAGTATTGACTCAATTTGCAATGATTCTTGTGCAAGTAATGTGCTGCCATTAAATTTTTCATTGAGAAATTTTTTTATGTAGTGTTGTGCTGTGCAGTACTTTTTGATTAGTATTTGTTATTTACAATATTGCTGCAGTTTGTTTCAGTGCAATATTCTGTGATTTCAGTTTTATATTTCTTGTTTGTGCATAATATTTTATTATTTGTGTGTCATTTTATTTTATTTTTAGTGAATTGCTTTCCCAGTTTGTTTTAATTTTTCAGAAGATTTATTGATTCCATTTTATCATTTTTGTTTGATTTATCATTTATTGTTGAATTTCTTTATTAAATTGAGACTAAAGACAACTCACTGTGCCATTAATTCAATTTAAAGTAAATTTGAGTAAATTTGATTTGAGTAAAGTACAATTTTTCTTGATTTTCAAAGTGTTGCTTATCCAGTTGAGTAACTTTTTTTTCTCTCGTGTGAGTTTTCCTTGCTGTATAGTGTGACTTGTTTTCTTTTTTACCTTTACCTATGCAGAATAGTTAAGCATTTTCTTCCCATTTAAGCCTACTGTGTTATTCTCTCTATTTTTCTTGCCTTTATGTCTTTGAGTAAGTTCCCTGAGAAGATGTCACAGTCACTTTTGAAAGCTTACTTAGTGTATCATGCCAGTCAAAGTCAATATAAATCAGTCCACAGAACCAATATTTTTTTACTGACTGAAAGACAATACCTAGCCCTTGAGCAATGTGTTTGATCTCACAGTTTGTATTTGAGATTTGTTAAAGTGCTGCGAAACGTGAAGTACAGATTAAATTTCTATAGATCTGTAGGTGTTCCACCTACACTTTCAGACATGCAGGATAGTGTTCCATTGCCTCAAGTGTCCGAGGGCACTCAGACTGCCTTGAGTGCTCAGCCTGTCCCTGCAATATCTGCTAGTTCAAGTAGTAGTTTCTCCACAGGGGATGCATTGTCAGAAAATCATTACTTGAAACTAGTAATACCATCTCGTGTTGACGTGACATGCTCCCTGCAGAAAGACGTCTCTGTCATGGCTAGTGCTCTCATTAGAGTGTCTGTTGTTGTTCCTAGTGTTCCAGATGGTGATCCCTTCCTAGTTGACAGTAATCCTTGAAATGTACAAAGTTGTTTCTCGAGTAATCTTCACGTTGTTAACGTTCGTAAGTGTTGTCTCTTTATAGTTGATACCTCGTGTCACTGTGTGTGACTCAGATTGAATATCAGTATTGTTGACCGTGTTCATTTCTTTTCTCCTGTGCTTGCAGTGAGAGATACTAGATCCGTTCTCCCTTGCTCATATTGCGTGTTATAGCGTTACTTTTTTCAACCGGGGAGAGTCATCCACTCCACATTATGCATTGTAAGGTGTAGACAAGCGTTTGCCTTATGAGTTGTTAGATTCCACACCGAAACCAAATTATAACCCTGATGATTTCATAGCAACTCATACCAGCATAGTTCAAAGTGTTTTTAGAAGAATCCATGAAACACTTCATAAATCAACAGCAGAATTTACTAGAGCAACTAATAGCCGTGCTAAGCCAACCAAAGTTAAAGTGGGTTCGAGAGTAATGCTGACTAACTTAAACAAAACATCCGCAATGCTTAAGCTCGATCAAAAGTTTTTGGCCCTTATCGAGTACTTGAACATATCAATGACAATAAGTATAAGGTTAGAGAAAATACTACAGGTCAGTATAAGGAATCACATTTAGATCATATGAAATTAGTATGCGAGGTTGAAGATGATATTTCTACCCAGACTAATGTGTCAGTCGCTGACAATCCTCCTGATTCTGTACCCTCTACCTCTAATACTCAGTCAGATAATCAACCCGAATGTCGTTATTCTTTGCATACACAACAAGTGATGAGAAACCCCCAAGTATCTTTTGTAGATACTTGTTCAGATCGCCCTCAGTCAAGGCATTTGTTAGCCATTGCAGAAGAATTCGATCCACCCAAAGATGATAACCATTCTACATATGTAAATCTTACCCTCGAAGAGTTGGGTTTAAATGTACATAGCATGTAAAATTAGATGTTCAAGATGAATGAAGTTGTCCACTGTGTATTTGTTATTAGCTGATTAGTTTTTCAGAAAATATTTTTGTGTTCATGTTTCCGCCGAATTCTGAGAATAGCAGTAATGATCTGTGCGCGCCAGATCTGCCTTTGCTGTTAATTACTTTCACCTGTGTAAATATATATATTCTTCCTCAGAATTCGTAGAGTGCATGAATACAGATTGATCAATCAATTCCATCCTTTATTATACCATGATTTCTTCTTATAATTCGTAATGCATTACGTTAACACCCATTACGTTAACACCCATTAGGTTAACATCCATTACAATACCATCCATTAGTTCTTAGTAGCATATGTCTTTGCAATTGTATAGAATCAGCCCAGACCCACCTGCCTGTTCAGCCTATAGCATAGTATTGTATGTTGAGACGACATACGTAACATGACCGAGCTCTCAGCATAGTTGCTGATCCCCTGTATATGTATATGCTAACTGAGTATCATAATTAGTACCATCCATATATTTTACATATACGAACCCTCGCTAGGTTCAGTGACTAGCTTATGTGACGTCACGTGATGCCGATGTGAGCGCTACGCTCCCGGCCCTAGGCCTCAGTTCTCTGTAGTCCTAGCAGGCGACAGGACAGGCAGTTTGGGCTCTCCCTTATCACAGTCTTCAATATAAGCGTTAACACCCAACGACTTGTCTTTAACTAAAATCATCACATCTCCATGAACCCTTTCAACATCTACACACACCAGGAGCCTAACTCTTCACACACCAGGAGCCTCATTCTTAAAACACCTGGAAGCCTAACTCTTCACACACCTGGAGCCTCACTCTTCACACACCTGGAAGCCTCACTCTTCACACACCAGGAGCCTCACTCTTCACACACCTGGAGCCTAACTCGTCACAGAGCAGGAGCCTCACTCTTCACTCACCTGGAAGCCTCACTCTTCACACACCAGGAGCCTCACTCTTCACACATTTGCAGTCCCACTTTTAACACACCTGGAGCCTCACTTTTCACACACCAGGAGCCTCACTCTTCACACACGTGGAGCCTCACTCTTCACACACCAGAAGCCTCACTCTTCACACACCTGGAGCCTCACTCTTCACACACCTGGAGCCTCACTCTTCACACAACTGAAAGCCTCACTCTTCACACACAAGGAGATTCAATCTTCACACACCTGGAGCCTCACTCTTCACACACCTGGAGCCTCACTCTTCACACACCTGGAGCCTCACTCTTCACACACCAGAAGCCTCACTCTTCACACACCAGAAGCCTCATTCTTCACACAATTGGAAGCCTCACTCTTCACTCACCAGGAGCCTCACTCTTCACTCATCTGGAGCCTCACTCTTCACACACCAGAAGCCTCACTCTTCACACAACTGGAAGCCTCGCTCTTCACACACAAGGAGCCTCACTCTTCACACACCTGGAGCCTCACTTTTCGCAAACCTGGAGCCTCACTCTTCACACACCTCGAGCCTCACTCTTTACACTCCAGGAGATTCACTCTTCACACACCAGGAGCCTCACTCTTCACACACCAGGAGCCTCACTCTAAACACACCTGGAGCCTCACTCTTCAAACACATGGAGCCTCACTCTTCATACATCAGGAGATTTACTCTTCCCACACATGGAGCCTCACTCCTCACACACCAGGAGCCTCACTCTTCACACACCAGGAGCCTCACTCTTCACACACCAGGAGATTCACTCTTCACACACTAGGAGCCTCACTCTTCACACACCTGGCGCCTCACTCTTTGTACACATTGAGCCTCAGTCTTCATACATCAGGAGATTCACTCATCACTCACATGAAGCCTCACTCTTTACACACCCAGAGAGTAACTCTTCACACACCTGGAGCCTCACTCTTCACACACCAAGAGCCTCACTCTTCACACACCTGGAGCCTCACTCTTCACACACCAAGAGCCTCACTCTTCACACACCTGCAGCCTCACTTTTCACACACCAGGGGCCTCACTCTTCACACAGCAGGAGCCTCGCTCTTCACACACGTGGAGCCTCACTCTTCACACAGTAGGAGATTCACTCTTCACACACAAGGAGCCTCACTCTTCATACATCAGGAGATTCACTCTTCACACACCTGGAGCCTCACTCTTCACACACATGGAGCCTCACTCTTCACACAGCAGGAGCCTCACTCTTCACACACCTGGAGCCTCATTCTTCACACACCAGGAGCATCACTCTTCACAAACCTGGAGCCTCACCCTTCACACACCATGAGCCTCATTGTGAGGGAAAAGTTCAATAGATAGGAGTAGCGAGGGAGTATATAGTAACAATAGTTTCATTGCCGGCTACTTGTTAAGGTAGGGTAAGTCCAGCTCCCGCTATTCCCGCCTTTTTTCCCCCTCCCCGAAAGTGATAGTTTCATTGCCGGCTTCTTGTTAAGGTAGGGTCAATTTAGCTCCGGCTATCCCTTCCCCTCCTTCCTCCCCCCCTTCCCGAAAGGTGACGTGTGGGGCTCCTGTCAAAACAGTAATCACTAGACTCACAGCTCCCAGCACTACTGTAAGTACATGCCTGCCTTGTATTCTAGTGGATTTATTGGTTGAAAGCTTCACTTTTGACCACTAATAAACTTGGTCTTTTCAGTCTGGCTCTAAGTTGACTGTTGTAATAATCGCCACATCTTTTAGGTATTGTGCTTATCATGGAGAGTGATTTCTTAAGCAGTGGGTAACCTGTCTATCTTTCCAGCTTGGATGACAGAGAGGGTCACCTGCCAATCAACGAGTAGAACTGATGGAGTTGGACTAACGTCCTGAGACTTCTCCTTTTTGGATTTAAGTACCTGTGCACCTGTAAGAAATTGCAGGTCGTAACCCCTCATCATTGCAGTGGTAAAGAACCTGCATACCTGTCATCGGGATGTAATACTCACGGCTATACTGTGAAGAACGAACCGGTGGGTTGTAACCAACACCTGCGACCCCCCCCCCATCATCAGCAACGGCTACGATTTCAATAACACAGTGTCACCAACACCAGACACCCATGTTTTAAATTAGCGTTGAATTCAGTTATCATTTATATTTTTCATTTTTAATTTTCTTTAATGTAGGATTAATACTTCATATTTAAGTGTTTTATATTTTATATTTTCTATATAATAAAGTGTTCATGTTTGTCTGTTATTATTTCTTTTTCTATTCATTAATTTTCCTGAGGAGGAGCCAGCCTGGGTAATACTGTCTGAAGTTGTTACAGGGCTGAGTAAGCCTTCACAAGTGGCGACCTTGCCAGGATCAACTCTACTGAATCAAGATTCAACTCCATCTCGAATCTACCATTGGAACTTCAACGCCGCATACCACAGACAGTTACCACCAGCCATGAGTAATCATTCTCTATGGTAGGACTTCAGTACAGGTATTTAAAAGATTTGGTGATTGTTATGGTCTCAATTTATTGTAAGTCAAATCAAGGAAGGAATACTAGTTAATTCTGCCATCTATTTTTGTGTGAGCTTGAAACACTTTGAAGGATTAGACTCTAGGGATCCGAGATTTTCCAGTGACAATTTGTTTCACTGAGCTCTTTATTATATCAAGGGAACTGTCATAGGACACTCTTGATTTCTTGGTGAGAAGATTGGATGGTCAAGTGACCCCATTCTACTTACTGTTTGCTCGGAGCCGGCATAGAACCCTTCGTTTTAATTAATACATATTGTTTAATTGAAGCAGGGATCGAGCCCTCTGGTTTATTTACAGTTTGAGTGGAGCAGGAACTGAATCCTCCGTTTTCTTTAATACCCATTTCATTTCCCCTGATAGTTTAAGTTATTCTTGCAAGCATGGAGGAATACCAGTTTTGGATGAACGCTGAAAGTAAGTTAGGAATAACAGGGAAAAATTTAGAATCTTTCATTACTGCTATGATCCAGGGAAGACTTGAAAGAGAGAGAATTGAGAGAGAAGAGAGACAGAAAGGGAAAGAGAAGAAGAAAAGGAGAGAGAGAGAATCGAAAGAGAAGAGAAAAAGGAGAGAGAGAGAATCGAAAGAGAAGAGAAAAAGGAGAAAGAGAACCTTGAAAGGCAGGAGAAAAAGGAGAGAGAGAGAATTGAGAGAGAAATCCAAGAAAGACAGTTAGAAAGAGAAAGAGAAGACAAAAAGGAGCGCGATAGGCTTGATCGTGAAGAAAGAGCTAGAGAACGTGAGAAACAGGCTAAAATATGTGAGAAACAGGCTAAAACACGTGAGGGAAAAGCTAGAGAACTTGAGTTAATAGAGAGAGAAAAGGATCGCGAGCTCGAAAAATCTCGCCTTGAATTAGAGAATAAAAAGTTAACTTTTACACAACAACAATTAGAGGAAGGAGTAATGGAACAACGTGCAGTCAGTGCACATATTCCAACACCTAATTTACCTCCCTTCACAGAGGGGGAAGACATAACTTCATACATTATCTGGTTTGAAAATACCGCTACCCTCTGTGAATGGCCTGCTGAAACCTGGGCTACCAGGCTAGGAATGTTATTTTCTGGTATAGCCTTGAATATCTATGAAACTTTGTCGCAGGATATCATATGTAATTATAACCTACTGAAGAAGGCAATCCTTAAAGCATATCAAAAAACCACTAATTCTTACAGGAAAGATTTCAGGTATGCCATCTTATAGCATGGCCAGAACTTTCAGCAGTTACAGGTAACACTCTTTCGTTTTTTCGACTTTTGGATATAGAGTTCAGGAATTGATCGCTGTTATGAATCTATTAGAGACTTCATGGTTGCTGACCAGTTCCTGACAGCTCTTCCTCACCAGACACGAGCATTCATGAGAGAACATAACCTGATTAAAGCTGAGGAAGTTGCTGAGGCTGCTGACCTGTATGCTGAGGCTCACAATTCCTATAAAGACCTAAAGGGATCGAACCCTAAGAGCAAGGGTTCATCAGACCTTAAGAAATCAAAGCCTCTAGTGGAAAGTAAAATGACTTCTTTAATTCCTGTTTGTCATTTGTGTGATGTTAAGGGACATAAACGTCAAGATTGTCCTTCTAAGAAGGCCCAAAAAGTTGGAAGATGTTTTAAAGACTGTAATGACCAAGCACCCTTCTGTTCAGGAACAGTTAATGGACTTAATGTATCTACCATTTTACGAGACACTGGATGCACATGTATAGTCATTTCTGATAAGCTGTTCCCTAACCTTAAAGAAACTCATTCCTATGCTATACTTTCAGACTACTTGGGCCGTACGGACACTTTTCCTACCATCCGTTGTTACATTAGGTCTAAATGGTTCACAGGTTGGTCTGAAGCCGTACTAGCTCCCATCACTTCTTGCTACGTACTAATAGGTAATGCAAAAGGTGCCATTCTTCCTTCTGAGGTTGACCTTCATCACCAAAGATGGACATTGGTGTTTCAGATCCTCTTTCTGTAGAGTCGGAGAAGCCCCTCGAAAGTTCAGATGAGACAATGTCTCGTGAGATTCATGTGGGATTAAAAACCAGTGATGCTACTCTCGAAAGCGAGGTAGTAGGATCACTGGTTCACTTATTAGATGAAAGTGAAGATATCACCTCCGATACTATAAATGTCTTGACTAGGGCTCAGACCAAAGCCCAGGCTTCTCCTACTGTCCATCCTTTGATTTTCCCTGACTTTAAGCCTTTAGACATATCGAAAGACTCCTTTGTCAATTTAGAACGAAATTGCCCTTCTCCTCAGAATTGCCATAATGCCGCTAAACAAAATAAAGTTATCCAAAGGAAAAACTTTTCATATAAATTTGAATATATAAAAGGTATCTTTTACAAGTCAGTATTCAAACTAAATTCAGATGAAACAGACTATTCCATCTTAGTTGTTCCAAGTCAATGCAGAGAGACTGTTCTTAAAATGGCTCATGACCTGCCAGTGGCCGGACATTTCTAGCATCGTAAAACCTTAAATAAAATTAGGGAAACCTATTTTTGGCCAAAAATGTCCTTAGATATCACTACCTATTGTAGATCGTGTAAAGTTTGCCAACTGTTAACCTGTCAACTTGTGTTTAACTACAATCATCACATCTCCATGAACGCTCTCAACAAATGGTCCCAGCAGTGTTTGCGTAAAAGTGTTAATTACATCGATGTACGGAGATAAATTCTCTCAGCCGACGAGGACACTGTGTATGTGATGCATGGCAGCCTAGCTGAACAGCCTGCTTCTTCGACCCAGCACTCGCCAGCCTCTCTGCACTACTTCCTGGTCAGTCTTTGTCTTAGTGTTTTATTTGCTTATTTGCATTACTTCCGAGGGGTTGACCCGGGTTTGCAAATTAAGCCAAGCCACCAACCCAGTCTGTGGGAGGGAGTCAGCCCTACACCATCCAACCTGTCTTAAGTACCAGCCTTGCCCTTTAAGCCAGCTTTCCACCCCTGCTGAGCTCATCGTTACAATTTCTCAAGCCAATCTGTGTGATGGGTTATTTAAGAAAAGCAAGCCAGCAACTTACCTAGGTGACTTAACCCAGTACCCAAGCAACTCACATGAGTTCCAGTCTTCAATGTCACTTGTGCTTCCAGTTCTAAGCTGTTCTGAGTGTTTAACCATCCCTGTGGTGTTGTGGTGTTTCGTGGTTTTTTTTACCTGGTAGGACCGAGTTTACTGGGTCCTGAGAGCGTGGTTTTTGCGCATGTTCTCCTACTCCCCCAGTGCATCTGGGTTACCATTCTCTATTTCTGACCAATCACAAGCCTTCCCTGAGTCGCTCCAGCTAAAGGTGATGGCGTCTCCTTGCTTCCCATTGGTCGAGAGAGCAAAATGTAAACACTTCTAGCTTCACGTCGCCCAGACTCGTTTTTTTGTTAAGTGCTCCTCATATACTCTTGCATTTCACCCTCTGTTACAAAAATGCGATTTCCAAAAAAGCTTAGAGATCTCCAGTGAATACTAGAAAGGACTGCCCTTCTAGCATCCAGCCTGTTACTCGGTTTTTGTAACAAGTAGTCAGTATCCTGGTCCAATTATCCATTAGAATTCAATAAGAATTAATAGTGCTTCAGGATTACAACTATCAGGCTACTAACTAGAGAAATTAAAATTTAATAAATTTATTAGTCATTGTCTAGAGGTATATTATCAAATTAAATTAAATTAATCAATTCAAACAAATTAATAATAATCACTTCTCTCATGTACAGTAGTGTTGTGCTGAAAGCACATATCACATTTATAAGTCTTAAGCACCGTCTGGTACATTAACAAGTAATAATACAAATAAGTGTGTGTATGTGTGTAAGTGCTCTAAGTAGTTCGCTATGTCTCACGACTCTACTAGACTTGAACAAGTGACTGACAAAGTCCTCTCAAACTAACTTCTTGACCAACTGGCAATCAGAACAGTCTGATTGAACAATAAAAAGAATGCTGAGCCCAATAGCAATATGACAAGCAACTGCGACACACAATCAGGAACAAGGAGATAATATAACGACACTAAGTAGGGACCATCAGCAGATCCTCCACAAAAGTCACAAAACTCACATACTACTGAATCTAAGCTCAGCACAAGAAAATCCCCGACTGTGACAGTGCACAGATACCAGTACAAGTTAGGTCAGAAGCTACAGCTCAGGACCTGAGTTGCTCAGGGTGTCTATGCGACACACAACCTCAGTACAACGTCGAAAATCACTAAGTCTATACAATGTTCTGTGAACAGAGTCCCACAGAACCTACAACAATAATCAGACAGAGACAATCTTCCAACAAGGGCCAATAAGGGAGAGTTAGGCACTTGTCAGGAATACGTCCAACCACCAAGAGAGTCTAGACCAGACTGAATACTTCAGGCGAGGTGAGTACACCCCCCTCGATCACGTGATAGCTCCATGGACAGTTGCTGCTCAGCAACACAGAAGCCGGCAGAGTAACGAGCCACAAGCGATAATTACAGTAGTTAGACAATCAAGACGAACTATGAGCACATAATATATGAAGGTTACATCCTACCAAACAAAAGTAACTAAGTCAAATAATAATATAAAGCAATATATTTACGATATAGCTATTATCGCAAATATAAGCAATATAAAATTATATGAAAAGGTAATATACATTATATACATATACACAATATACATCATATACATTGTGATCCATTCAGGGGTTGCAACACCCTCTACAGTGTCGGTAAGTTCTGATTTGTGTCTCTAGTGCATAAATTAATAGATTAGCTATATTTATATATATATATATATATATATATATATATATATATATATATATATATATATATATATATATATATATATATATATATATAAATAAAGACGTGAAGCATAATGAGAGTGCACCATGCAAATGAAAAAAGTGCAACAAAAGAGGATCGAGTACACTCAGTCCTGCCCGTTTAGGTGATGTTTTCAAACCATACCACATGGTATGGTTTGTTTGCAATCGTGTCATTACGATTTCGTGAGTCATGATGTTTTCAAGTTTCATAATATAAATATTTCCATAAAATTTGGAAGTGTATATAAGAATTCGGTAAAGATCTGGTTGTGTACAGAACGTTTTTATTGTCCTTCCAGATCAATCAGAAATTGTTCTATGGTGAGTCCTCCAAGGATAAGTCAAAATTTGTCTGTGTTTGGGACGAAAATGACTCAGATCAAGACCCAGGTGACCTGGAATTGGTGGACAGTGGTGATGAATACTTGCTACCAGATACTGAGGTGTCAACAGATGAGAAGGAAGCTATGCCACCATCCAAAAAGCATAAATTGAACAAGAAGATATTTGCTTACATGCAAGTATTGCAGCAAAAACAATAATCATATCACATCCTCAATTTCCTGTGCCACATGCAAAGTAAATCTATGCATCAAGAATAACAGAAATTGTTTCATAAAGTTTCATTGCAGAAATTAGTGATGTAAAATGATTGTTCTTTCTCAGGGAACTCAGGAATATTTCATTTGTAAGTTGTATCCCATTGGAAAGTGTCATTGTTGATAAGTAGTTCCTATTTCTATTTTTTTAATGCTTACAAAATGTTCAGAAACAAGTTCCATTTATGTTTTTTTATATTGTCTACTTGTATAATTGTGAAGGCTTACTCAGCCCTGTTTCAACTTCAGTCAGTATTACCAAGGCTGGCTCCTCCTCAGGAAAATTAATGAATAGAAAAAGAAATAATAACAGACAATGATAAACACTTCATTATTTAGAAACGGAAAATGTAAAACAATAAAACATGAATGGGTATCCTAATTGAAAGAAAAATGAAAAATGAAATGAAAAAAATTACATTTGGACTCAATGCTTATATAGGTATATCGTGGTAATGGGGTGTCAGGTGTTGGTGACACTGCGTGTTGTTGAAATCGTAGCTGTTGCTGATGTGGGGGGGTAGCAGGTGTTGGTGACCACCACCGGCTCGTTCTTCACAGAGTGTAGCCATGTATAATTACTTCAGATGAGAGGAAAAAAGGTTCGTTACCACTTCTATGATGAGGGGTTAGGTCCTGTGTTGGCTTACATAACAGGTAAGTAGATTAAACATGGGATATCTCAGGACGTTAGTCCGTCTCCTTCTATTCTTCTCGTTGGTTGGCAGGTGACCCTCTCTGTCATTCCAATCTGTAAGGAGAGACAGATTACCCACTGCTTAAGAAATCACTCTCCATGATAAGTACAATACCTAAAAGATGTGGTGATTATTAAAACATTTAACAGATAAAGACTGAAAGGACTAAGTTAATTATTGGTTAAAAGTGAAGCTTTCAACCAATAAGTCCACTAAAATATGATCAGGCATGTACTTACAGAAGTGTTGCGAGCTGTGAGTCGAGTGATTTACTGTTTGACCGGAGCCCCACACGTCACCTTTCGGGAGGGGGGGGGGTGAAGAGGGAGGGGACGGGATAGCGGGAGCTAGACTGACCCTACCTTAACAAGCAGCCGGCAATCAAACTATCACTTTCGGGGAGGGGGAAAAAGGGGAAGGGGGGAATAGCAGGAGCTGGACTTACCCTACCCTAACAAGTAGCCGGCAATGAAACTATTGTTAGTATACACTCCCTCGCTACTCCTACCTATTGAACTTTTCCCTCACACTCCCCCATACCAAGATTTATAGTCAAGGAGTATAAGAAGAATAGGCGAGGAAAAAGCTCTAACATGTGGAAGCCGCGTAAGGCAACAAATGTTCTACTGACTGTCATGACTTAACCAGTCAGAAAAATAATTGGATGAACCATTGTAGGTAGTAGGTTGGTAGACAGCAACCACCCAGGGAAGTACTACCGTCCTGCCAGATGACTGCGAAACAGAAACCTGTAACTGTTTTGCATGATGGTAGGATTGCTGGTTTCTTTTTCTGTCTCATAAACACGCTAGATAACAGGGATATCTTGCTACTCCTACTTACACTTTGGTCACACTTCACAGACACGCACATGCATATATATATATACATACATCTAGGTTTTTCTCCTTTTTCTAAATAGCTCTTGTTCCTCTTTATTTCTTCTATTGTCCATGGGGAAGTGGAAAAGAATCTTTCCTCCGTAAGCCATGCGTGTCGTATGAGGCGACTAAAATGCCGGGAGCAATGGGCTAGTAACCCCTTCTCCTGTAGACATTTACTAAATAAGAAAAGAAGAAAAACTTAATATAACTGGGATGCTTAAATGTGCGTGGATGTAGTGCGGATGACAAGAAACAGATGATTGCTGATGTTATGAATGAAAAGAAGTTGGATGTCCTGGCCCTAAGCGAAACAAAGCTGAAGGGGGTAAGGGAGTTTCGGTGGGGGGAAATAAATGGGATTAAATCTTGAGTATCTGAGAAAGTTAGAGCAAAGGAAGGGATAGCAGTAATGTTGAATGATCAGTTATGGAAGGAGAAAAGAGAATATGAATGTGTAAATTCAAGAATTATGTGGATTAAAGTAAAGGTTGCATGCGAGAAGTGGGTCATAATAAGCGTGTATGCACCTGGAGAAGAGAGGAATGCAGAGGAGAGAGAGAGATTTTGGGAGATGTTAAGTGAATGTATAGGAGCCTTTGAACCAAGTGAGAGAGTAATTGTGGTAGGGTACCTGAATGCTAAAGTAGGAGAAACTTTTAGAGAGGGTGTGGTAGGTAAGTTTGGGGTGCCAGGTGTAAATGATAATGGGAGCCCTTTGATTGAACTTTGTATAGAAAGGGGTTTAGTTATAGGTAATACATATTTTAAGAAAAAGAGGATAAATAAGTATACAAGATATGATGTAGGGCGAAATGACAGTAGTATGTTGGATTATGTATTGGTAGATAAAAGACTGTTGAGTAGACTTCAGGATGTACATGTTTATAGAGGGGCCACACATATATAAGATCACTTTCTAGTTGTAGCTACACTGAGAGTAAAAGGTAGATGGGATACAAGGAGAATAGAAGCATCAGGGAAGAGAGAGGTGAAGGATTATAAACTAAAAGAGGAGGCAGTTAGGGTAAGATATAAACAGCTATTGGAGGATAGATGGGCTAATGAGAGCATAGGCAATGGGGTCGAAGAGGTATGGGGTTGGTTTAAAAACGAAGTGTTAGAGTGTTCAGCAGAAGTTTGTGGTTACAGGAAAGTGGGTGCGGGAGGGAAGAGGAGCGATTGGTGGAATGATGATGTGAAGAGAGTAGTAAGGGAGAAAAAGTTAGCATATGAGAAGTTTTTACAAAGTAGAAGTGATGCAAGGAGGGAAGAGTATATGGAGAAAAAGAGAGAGGTTAAGAGAGTGGTGAAGCAATGTAAAAAGAGAGCAAATGAGAGAGTGGGTGAGATGTTATCAACAAATTTTGTTGAAAATAAGAAAAAGTTTTGGAGTGAGATTAACAAGTTAAGAAAGCCTAGAGAACAAATGGATTTGTCAGTTAAAAATAGGAGAGGAGAGTTATTAAATGGGGAGTTAGAGGTATTGGGAAGATGGAGGGAATATTTTGAGAATTGTTAAATGTTGATGAAGAAAGGAAAGCTGTGATTTCGTGTATAGGGAAAGGAGGAACAACATCTTGTAGGAGTGAGGAAGAGCCAGTTGTGAGTGTGTGGGGAAGTTCGTGAGGCAGTAGGTAAAATGAAAGGGGGTAAGGCAGCCGGGATTGAAGGGATAAAGATAGAAATGTTAAAAGCAGGTGGGGATATAGTTTTGGAGTGGTTGGTGCAATTATTTAATAAATGTATGGAAGAGGGTAAGGTACCTAGGGATTGGCAGAGAGCATGCATAGTTCCTTTGTATAAAGGCAAAGGGGATAAAAGAGAGTCCAAAAATTATAGGGGGATAAGTCTGTTGAGTATACCTGGCAAAGTGTATGGTAGAGTTATTATTAAAAGAATTAAGAGTAAGACGGAGAATAGGATAGCAGATGAACAAGGAGGCTTTAGGAAAGGTAGGGGGTGTGTGGACCAGGTGTTTACAGTGAAACATATAAGTGAACAGTATTTAGATAAGGCTAAAGAGGTCTTTGTGGCATTTATGGATTTGGAAAAGGCGTATGACAGGATGGATAGGGGGGCAATGTGGCAGATGTTGCAGGTGTATGGTGTAGGAGGTAGGTTACTGAAAGCAGTGAAGAGTTTTTACGAGGATAGTGAGGCTCAAGTTAGAGTATGTAGGAAAGAGGGAAATTATTTCCCAGTAAAAGTAGGCCTTAGACAAGGATGTGTAATGTCACCGTGGTTGTTTAATATATTTATAGATGGGGTTGTAAGAGAAGTAAATGCGAGGGTCTTGGCAAGAGGCGTGGAGTTAAAAGATAAAGAATCACACATAAAGTGGGAGTTGTCACAGTTTCTCTTTGCTGATGACACTGTGCTCTTGGGAGATTCTGAAGAGAAGTTGCAGAGATTGGTGGATGAATTTGGTAGGGTGTGCAAAAGAAGAAAATTGAAAGTGAATACAGGAAAGAGTAAGGTTATGAGGATAACAAAAAGATTAGGTGATGAAAGATTGGATATCAGATTGGAGGGAGAGAGTATGGAGGAGGTGAAAGTATTCAGATATTTGGGAGTGGACGTGTCAGCGGATGGGTCTATGAAAGATGAGGTGAATCATAGAATTGATGAGGGGAAAAGGGTGAGTGGTGCACTTAGGAGTCTGTGGAGACAAAGAACTTTGTCCTTGGAGGCAAAGAGGGGAATGTATGAGAGTATAGTTTTACCAACACTCTTATATGGTTGTGAAGCATGGGTGATGAATGTTGCAGCGAGGAGAAGGCTGGAGGCAGTGGAGATGTCATGTCTGAGAGCAATGTGTGGTGTGAATATAATGCAGAGAATTCGTAGTTTGGAAGTTAGGAGGAGGTGCGGGATTACCAAAACTGTTGTCCAGAGGGCTGAGGAAGGGTTGTTGAGGTGGTTCGGACATGTGGAGAGAATGGAGCGAAACAGAATAACTTCAAGAGTGTATCAGTCTGTAGTGGAAGGAAGGCGGGGTAGGGGTCGGCCTAGGAAAGGTTGGAGGGAGGGGGTAAAGGAGGTTTTGTGTGCGAGGGGCTTGGACTTCCAGCAGGCATGCGTGAGCGTGTTTGATAGGAGTGAATGGAGACAAATGGTTTTTAACACTTGACGTGCTGTTGGAGTGTGAACAAAGTAACATTTATGAAGGGGTTCAGGGAAACCGGCAGGCCGGACTTGAGTCCTGGAGATGGGAAGTACAATGCCTGCACTCTGAAGGAGGGGTGTTAATGTTGCAGTTTAAAAACTGTAGTGTAAAGCACCCTTCTGGCAAGACAGTGATGGAGTGAATGATGGTGAAAGTTTTTCTTTTTCGGGCCACCCTGCCTTGGTGGGAATCGGCCAGTGTGATAATAAAAAAAATAATATGGAACTTAAAAGCCTGGAGTGCCAATGTCCACCTCAAGAGGCGACTCTTGGTTCCCTTAAAAGTTTCTAGGTATATCAAAGGTTTGTGGTCCGTTTCTAAAATGAATTCTTTTCCCAGCAAATAAAATTTAAGGTTGGAGATACCCCACACAAGGGCCAAACATTCCTTTTCTATGGTGGAGTATCTCGTTTCTGCGGGAGGGAAGATTTAGATTTAATAAATATACAGGATCTAGGAGTGTGTGTATTTTGTGCAGTAAGCACCTGACACCTATTGCAAGAACTATACGTCTTTGTAACCTGAGAATACATGCTTGGCCAAAAATAAGTGTGCTTGAGCTTATGCCACGTCTTACGATGGGCCAAGTGTTCGGTCACTGGCAAATCATGAGCCATTTGAAGAACAGTCTCTCGACATGGTTTAGGAACAACAAGGAGGGAATAATCTATCACTGAAGTATGAGGTTTAAGTACAGATTTATGTAAGATACCATTAATATATTCAAACTTATGAGATACGTATCTCCCATGGATAACTTTGTTGTTAAAAGCTTGTTTATGACAATCCCAAAGTGAAGGGCAATTGCACTGTATATTGACAAAGTCATCCTTGGACATAAAATCTGGGAATATAAAAGGACTCACGGTGGGAGAAGAGGAGGTAGGAGAAACTGGGTTATGGTCTGAGCCCTAGTCAAGACATTGAGTGTGCCGGAGGCATTACCCTTACTTTCACCCGACGAGTGGACGGGTGATCCTGCTACCTCGCTATCGAGAGCAGTATCATCTGTTTCCACCCCCAAATGAACAGTACGAGACATTGCAGCTTCCGGTGCAGAATTGTAAAGGGGATTATTTAATTTGCAAGGAAGAGGAGCTGGAAAACTTAGATCCACGGGTGGTGACGAAAGATCCGCCTCTGAAGGAAGAACGGCACCTTTAATGTTACATACTATTATAGAACAAGTAATTGGGGCTAGT
The DNA here is from genome assembly GCF_038502225.1 of Cherax quadricarinatus. Taxonomy (NCBI): domain Eukaryota; kingdom Metazoa; phylum Arthropoda; class Malacostraca; order Decapoda; family Parastacidae; genus Cherax; species Cherax quadricarinatus. The sequence continues at coordinate 21,628,659 of NC_091360.1, read as the reverse complement.
ACCACATTAGTCCAACCGGTGAACCATTTAGCTTTCAAGTAACAACGTATCGTAGGGAAAGTGTTTTCACGGCCCAAGTAATCTGAAAGAATAGAGGACACACGAGAGGCTTTAAAGTAAGGGAACAGTTTGTCCGAAATTACGATGCACGTACATCCAGTGTCTCGTAATATATCTGAGACTTTTATACCATTAACTGTTCCTGAACAAAAGGGTGCTTGGTCATTACCGTCTTTAAAACATCTTCCAACTTTTTGGCCCTTCTTAGGACAATCTGAACTTTAATGTCCCTTAACACCACACAAATGACAAACAGGAATAAAAGAAGTCACTTTACTTTCCACTAGAGGCTTTGATTTCTTAAGGTCTGATGAACCCTTGCCTTTAGGGTTCGATCCCGTTAGGTCTTTATAGGAATTGTGAGCCTCAGCATACAAGTCAGTGGCCTCAGCAACTTCCTCAGCTTAAATCAGGTTATGTTCTCTAATGAATGTTCTTATCTGGTGGGGAAGAGCTGTCAGGAACTGGTCAGCAACCATGAAGTCTCCAAGAGATTCATAACTGTGATCAATTCCTGAACTCTCTATCCAAAAGTCGAACAAACGATTGAGTGTTACCTGAAACTGCTGAAAGTTCTGGCCAGGCTGTAAGGTGGCATACCTGAAATCTTTCCTGTAAGAATTAGTGGTTTTTTGATATGCTTTAAGTATTGCCTTCTTCAGTAGGTTATAATTACATATGATATCCTGCAACAAAGTTGCATAGATATTTAAGGCTGTACCAGAAAATAACATTCCTAACCTGGTAGCCCAGGTGTCAGCAGGCCATTCACAGAGGGTAGCGGTATTTTCAAACCTGATAATGTATGAAGTTATGTCTTCCCCCTCTGTGAAGGGAGGTAAATTAGGTGTTGGAATATGTGCACTGACTGCACGTTGTTCCATTACTCCTTCCTCTAATTGTTGTTGTGTAAAAGTTAACTTTTTATTCTCTAATTCAAGGCGAGATTTTTCGAGCTCACGATCCTTTTCTCTCTCTATTAACTCATGCTCTCTAGCTCTTTCCTCAACTTATCTATCCTTGGCTCTTTCCTCAAGTTCTCTTAATTTAACTTGTTCCTCACGTACTTTAGCTCTTTCTTCACGATCAAGTCTATCATGCTCCTTTTTGCCTTCTCTTTCTCTTTCTGTCTTTCTTGGATTTCTCTCTCAATTCTCTCTCTCTCCTTTCTCTCTTCTCTTTCGATTCTCTCTCTCTCCTTTTTCTCTTCTCTTTCGATTCTCTCTCTCTCCTTTTCTTCTTCTCTTTCCCTTTCTAATTGTCTCTCTTCTCTCTCAATTCTCTCTCTTTCAAGTCTTTCCTGGATCTTAGCACTAATGAAAGATTCTGAATTTTTCCCTGTTATTCCTAACTTACTTCCAGCATTCATCCAAAACTGGTATTCATCCATACTTGCAAGAATAACTTAAACTATCAGGGGAAATGAAACGGGTATTAAAGAAAACGGAGGGTTCAATTCCTGCTCCGCTCAAACTGTAAATAAACCAGAGGGCTCCATCCCTGCTTCAATTAAACAATATGTATTAACGAAAACGAAGGGTTCTATGCCAGCTCCGAGCAAACAGTAAGTAGAATGGGGTCACTTGACCATCCAATCTTCTCACCAACAAATCAAGAGTGTCTTACCACAGTTCCCTTGATATAATAAAGAGCTCAATGAAACAAATTGTCACTGGAAAATCTCGAGTCCCTAGAGTCTAATCCTCCAAAGTGTTTCAAGCTCGGAAAAAAAAGTGGCAGAATTAAATATTATATCCTGCCTGACTTGACCTACAATAGAGACTATAACAATCACCAAATCTTTTAAATACCTGTACTGTAGTCCTACCATAGAGAATAATTACTCATGGCTGGTGGTAACTGTCCGTGGTATGCGGCGTTGAAGTTCCAATGGTAGATTCGATATGGAATTGAATCTTGATTCAGTAGAGTTGATCCTGGCAAGGTCGCCACTTGTGAAGGCTTACTCAGCCCTGTAACAACTTCAGTCAGTATTACCAAGGCTGGCTCCTCCTCAGGAAAATTAATGAATAGAAAAAGAAATAATAGCCGACAATGATAAACACTTTATTATTTAGAAACAGAAAATGTAAAACAATAAAACATGAATGGGTATGCTAATTGAAAGAAAAATGAAAAATGAAATGAAAAAATTTACATTTGAACTCAACGCTAATATAGGTATATCGTGGTAATGGGGTGTCAGGTGTTGGTGACACTGGGTGTTGTTAAAATCGTAGCCGTTGCTGATGTGGGGAGGGTAGCAGGTGTTGGTGACCACCACCGGCTCGTTCTTCACAGAGTGTAGCCGTGAATAATTACTTCAGATGACAGGAAAACAGGTTCGTTACCAGTGCTATGATGAGGGGTTAGGTCCTGTGTTGGCTTACATTACAGGTAAGTAGATTAAACATGGGACGTCTCATGACGTTAGTCCGTCTCCTTCTATTCTTCTCGTTGGTTGGCAGGTGACCCTCTCTGTCATTCCAAGCTGTAAAGAGAGACAGATTACCCACTGCTTAAGAAATCACTCTCCATGATAAGTACAATACCTAAAAGATGTAGTGATTATTAAAACATTTAACAGATAAAGACTGAAAGGGCTAAGTTTATTATTGGTCAAAAGTGAAGCTTTCAACCAATAAGTCCACTAAAATATGATCAGGCGTGTACTTACAGAAGTGTTGGGAGCTGTGAGTCGAGTGATTTACTGTTTGACCGGAGCCCTACACCTCACCTTTCGGGGGGGGGGAAGAGGGAGGGGAAGGGATAGGGGGAGCTAGACTGACCCTACCTTAAGAAGCAGCCGGCAATCAATCTATCACTTTCGGGGAGGGGGAGAAAGGGGGGGGGGAATAGCGGGAGCTGGACTGACCCTACTTAACAAGTAACCGGCAATGAAACTTTTGTTACTATATACTACCTCGCTACTCCTATCTATTGAACTTTTCCCTCACACTCCACCTGGAGTCTCACTCCCTACACCACCTGGAGCCTCACTTCCCACATCACCTGGAGCCTCACTCGTCACTCCACCTGGAGTCTCTCCCTACACCACCTGGAGCCTCAATACACCATCTGGAGCCTCACTCGTCATTCCACCTGGAGTCTCACTCCCTACACCACCTGGAGCCTCACTCCCCACACCACCTGGAGCCTCACTCCCCACACCATCTGGAGCCTCACTCGTCACTCCACCTGGAGTCTCTCCCTACACCACCTGGAGCCTCAATACACCATCTGGAGCCTCACTCGTCATTCCACCTGGAGTCTCACTCCCTACACCACCTGGAGCCTCACTCCCCACACCACCTGGAGCCTCACTCCCCACACTACCTGGAGCCTCACTCGTCACACCACCTGGAGTCTCACTCCCTACACCACCTGGAGCCTCACTCGTCACACCACCTGGAGCCTCACTCAACACTCCACTTGGAGCCTCACTCAACACACCATCTGGAGCCTCACTCTTCACACACCTGGATCCTCATTCAGCACACCACCTGGAGCCTCACTCCCCACACCACCTTGAGCCTCACTCGTCACACCACCTTGAGTCTCACTCCCCACACCATCTGGAGTCTCACTCGTCACACCACGTGGAGTCTCACTCCCTACACCACCTGGAGCCTCACTCCCCACACCACCTGGAGCCTCACTCATCACACCACCTGGAGCCTCGCTCAACACACCACCTGGAGCCTCACTCAACACACCACATGGAGCCTCACTCCCCACACCACCTAAAGCCTCTCTCAACACACCACCTGCAGCCTCACTCGTCACACCAAATGGAGCTCACTCCTCATACCACCTGGTTCCTCACTCTTCACACCACCTGTAGCCTCACTCTTCACACCACCTGGAGCCTCACTCCCCACACCACCTGGAGCCTCACTCCCCACACCACGTAGAGCTTTACTCAACACACCACCTGGAGCCTCTTTCTTTACACCACCTGGAGCCTCTTTCTTTACACCACCTGGAGCCTCACTCTCTATACAACATGTAGCCTCACTCAACACACCACATGGAGCCTCATTCTTCACACCACCTGGAGCCTCACTCTCTATACAACATGTAGCCTCACTTAACACACCACCTGGAGCCTCATTCTTCACACCACCTGGAGCCTCACTCTCTATACAACATGTAGCCTCACTTAACACACCACCTGGAGCCTCATTCTTCACACCACCTGGAGCCTCACTCTCTATACAACATGTAGCCTCACTCAACACACCACTTGGAGCCTGACTCCCCAAATCATCTGGAACCTCACTCGTCACACACCTGGAGCCTCACTCGTCACTTCACCTGAAGCCTCACTTCCCAAACCAGCTGTAGTCTCACACCCCACACCAACTGGAGCCTCACTCGTCACACCACCTGGAGCCTCACTTCCCACACCACCTGGAACCGCACTTGTCACACTACCTGGAACCTAGCTCGTCACACACCTGGAGCCTCATTCGTCAAACCACCTGGATCCTCACTCGTCACGCCTATTGAATCATCACTCCCCATACCACTGGGAGCTTCACTCCGTACAACACCTGGCGCGTCACTTTCCACACTATCTGGAGCCATACTCGTCACACCACTTGGAGCCTTCCTCCCCACACCACCTGGAATCTTACTCCCAATACCACCTGGAGCCTCACTCCCCACATCAACTGGAGCCTCACTCCCCTCCCCAACTGGAGCATCACACCCCACACCAACTGGAGCATCACACCTCACACCAACTGGAGCCTCACTCCCCACACCAACTAGAGCCTCACTCCCCACACCAACTGGAGCCTCACTCCCGACACGAACTTGAGTATCACACCCCACACCAACTGGAGCCTCACTCCCCACACCAACTGGAGCCTCACTCCCGACACGAACTGGAGTATCACACCCCACACCAACTGGAGTCTCACTCCCCACACCAGCTGGAGCATCACGTCCCACACCAACTGGAGGTGACAGAAAAATATATTTTCTGATTGTTAATTACAAAAAATATCGGATTGTCTTGAAAAGTCATCAAATCAGTTGTTTAATGCATTTGTAATTTCATAATTCCATAACATATAAATACAATTCAAAGCTATTCTTGAGACGTGAAGTGTTACACTTATCTGTAAGTGTGTGTGGAGTTGAGCTAGACACTTGGACCACCGCTATATGCCTTCCATTACATGACTGTCGTAAATAAAGATGATGATTTTGAGACATAAGAGTCAATCTCTTTGCCTGTGCTTCACATTCTTCACGATTACGGTGCTCTTGGCCAACTCTTTATCAACTACAGTCCCACCAAGACAGGTTTAGAGAATAACAAGAGCGTGGTATGTTATGCATGAAGAGAAGCAAAGATTATTGCGATGCCTGGCGTCTTGCTTGGACAACTTTGATATCGTGTTACTCAACATACCTTTGTGAGTCTGGGTTCTAACACTGTTGGTAATGAAGACACATCAAAGTTGGGTGTTGAACCTGGCCAACATCTGCTCTGTCTTCCTCTCCAACAAACATACCTCCTACAAACACTTGTGACAGTGAATCAATGTGGAGTGTCAATAACTGTTCACCTGTGTTCTCTCAGCATTCCTATGCTCTTTTCCGTATCATCCTCCTATCTCTCTCTCTCACACACATTTAAGCTCCCCTCACCATTCTTCTATCTCCGCCTACTCCCCATTCCTCTCTTTTCACCTTCCTTCCTTCTTTTATCAACCATCCCTCCCTTTCCTTCCCTCTTCCCTGACGTTCCCAATTCTCTGCTTTCTTCCTCTCTTAACCTTCCCCATTCTTCACACCCTTCTCCATTCTTCACTCTTCATTACTTAAATAAATAAATTCCATTATTCATAAAAATAATCAATTAAATATTTTTCTGAGAAAAAGTCATTGATAAGGAAAAAAAAATTGTCATGTAAAGAATAAAGTTAATAAAAAGATGTATTTTAACCTACTTTTTAACACTGTTGCTAGTAAGATTTTAGCACATAATTTATTTCTGAAAGGGGTTTGTAATCAATAAAATACTGGCATAGAGTGATCCCCGGATAGATGATTCTTCTATCCGAATATCAGAAATAACATTCACGTTAGGAATAATAATAATAATAATAATAATAATAATTATTTTATTTATTTTTTTATTATCACACCGGCCGATTCCCACCAAGGCAGGGTGGCCCGAAAAAGAAAAACTTTCACCATCATTCACTCCATCACTGTCTTGCCAGAAGGGTGCTTTACACTACAGTTTTTAAACTGCAACATTAACACCCCTCCTTCAGAGTGCAGGCACTGTACTTCCCATCTCCAGGACTCAAGTCCGGCCTGCCGGTTTCCCTGAATCCCTTCATAAATGTTACTTTGCTCACACTCCAACAGCACGTCAAGTATTAGAAACCATTTGTCTCCATTCACTCCTATCAAACACGCTCACGCATGCCTGCTGGAAGTCCAAGCCCCTCGCACACAAAACCTCCTTTACCCCCTCCCTCCAACCCTTCCTAGGCCGACCCCTACCCCGCCTTCCTTCCACTACAGACTGATACACTCTTGAAGTCATTCTGTTTCGCTCCATTCTCTCTACATGTCCGAACCACCTCAACAACCCTTCCTCAGCCCTCTGGACAACAGTTTTGGTAATCCCGCACCTCCTCCTAACTTCCAAACTACGAATTCTCTGCATTATATTCACACCACACATTGCCCTCAGACATGACATCTCCACTGCCTCCAGCCTTCTCCTCGCTGCAACATTCATCACCCATGCTTCACACCCATATAAGAGCGTTGGTAAAACTATACTCTCATACATTCCCCTCTTTGCCTCCAAGGACAAAGTTCTTTGTCTCCACAGACTCCTAAGTGCACCACTCACTCTTTTTCCCTCATCAATTCTATGATTCACCTCATCTTTCATAGACCCATCCGCTGACACGTCCACTCCCAAATATCTGAATACGTTCACCTCCTCCATACTCTCTCCCTCCAATCTGATATTCAATCTTTCATCACCTAATCTTTTTGTTATCCTCATAACCTTACTCTTTCCTGTATTCACCTTTAATTTTCTTCTTTTGCACACCCTACCAAATTCATCCACCAATCTCTGCAACTTCTCTTCAGAATCTCCCAAGAGCACAGTGTCATCAGCAAATGGCAGCTGTGACAACTCCCACTTTGTGTGTGATTCTTTATCTTTTAACTCCACGCCTCTTGCCAAGACCCTCGCATTTACTTCTCTTACAACCCCATCTATAAATATATTAAACAACCACGGTGACATCACACATCCTTGTCTAAGGCCTACTTTTACTGGGAAAAAATTTCCCTCTTTCCTACATACTCTAACTTGAGCCTCACTATCCTCGTAAAAACTCTTCACTGCTTTCAGTAACCTACCTCCTACACCATACACTTGCAACATCTGCCACATTGCCCCCCTATCCACCCTGTCATACGCCTTTTCCAAATCCATAAATGCCACAAAGACCTCTTTAGCCTTATCTAAATACTGTTCACTTATATGTTTCACTGTAAACACCTGGTCCACACACCCCCTACCTTTCCTAAAGCCTCCTTGTTCATCTGCTATCCTATTCTCCGTCTTACTCTTAATTCTTTCAATTATAACTCTACCATACACTTTACCAGGTACACTCAACAGACTTATCCCCCTATAATTTTTGCACTCTCTTTTATCCCCTTTGCCTTTATACAAAGGAACTATGCATGCTCTCTGCCAATCCCTAGGTACCTTACCCTCTTCCATACATTTATTAAATAATTGCACCAACCACTCCAAAACTATATCCCCACCTGCTTTTAACATTTCTATCTTTATCCCATCAATCCCGGCTGCCTTACCCCCTTTCATTTTACCTACTGCCTCACGAACTTCCCCCACACTCACAACTGGCTCTTCCTCACTCCTACAAGATGTTATTCCTCCTTGCCCTATACACGAAATCACAGCTTCCCTATCTTCATCAACATTTAACAATTCCTCAAAATATTCCTTCCATCTTCCCAATACCTCTAACTCTCCATTTAATAACTCTCCTCTCCTATTTTTAACTGACAAATCCATTTGTTCTCTAGGCTTTCTTAACTTGTTAATCTCACTCCAAAACTTTTTCTTATTTTCAACAAAATTTGTTGATAACATCTCACCCACTCTCTCATTTGCTCTCTTTTTACATTGCTTCACCACTCTCTTAACTTCTCTCTTTTTCTCCATATACTCTTCCCTCCTTGCATCACTTCTACTTTGTAAAAACTTCTCATATGCTAACTTTTTCTCCCTTACTACTCTCTTTACATCATCATTCCACCAATCGCTCCTCTTCCCTCCTGCACCCACTTTCCTGTAACCACAAACTTCTGCTGAACACTCTAACACTACATTTTTAAACCTACCCCATACCTCTTCGACCCCATTGCCTATGCTCTCATTAGCCCATCTATCCTCCAATAGCTGTTTATATCTTACCCTAACTGCCTCCTCTTTTAGTTTATAAACCTTCACCTCTCTCTTCCCTGATGCTTCTATTCTCCTTGTATCCCATCTACCTTTTACTCTCAGTGCAGCTACAACTAGAAAGTGATCTGATATATCTGTGGCCCCTCTATAAACATGTACATCCTGAAGTCTACTCAACAGTCTTTTATCTACCAATACATAATCCAACAAACTACTGTCATTTCGCCCTACATCATATCGTGTATACTTATTTATCCTCTTTTTCTTAAAATATGTATTACCTATAACTAAACCCCTTTCTATACAAAGTTCAATCAAAGGGCTCCCATTATCATTTACACCTGGCACCCCAAACTTACCTACCACACCCTCTCTAAAAGTTTCTCCTACTTTAGCATTCAAGTCCCCTACCACAATTACTCTCTCACTTGGTTCAAAGGCTCCTATACATTCACTTAACATCTCCCAAAATCTCTCTCTCTCCTCTGCATTCCTCTCTTCTCCAGGTGCATACACGCTTATTATGACCCACTTCTCGCAACCAACCTTTACTTTAATCCACATAATTCTTGAATTTACACATTCATATTCTCTTTTCTCCTTCCATAACTGATCATTTAACATTACTGCTACCCCTTCCTTTGCTCTAACTCTCTCAGATACTCCAGATTTAATCCCATTTATTTCCCCCCACTGAAACTCTCCTACCCCCTTCAGCTTTGTTTCGCTTAGGGCCAGGACATCCAACTTCTTTTCATTCATAACATCAGCAATCATCTGTTTCTTGTCATCCGCACTACATCCACGCACATTTAAGCAACCCAGTTTTATAAAGTTTTTCTTCTTCTCTTTTTTAGTAATTGTATACAGGAGAAGGGGTTACTAGCCCATTGCTCCCGGCATTTTAGTCGCCTCATACGACACGCATGGCTTACGGAGGAAAGATTCTTTTCCACTTCCCCATGGACAATAGAAGAAATAAAAAAGAACAAGAGCTATTTAGAAAAAGGAGAAAAACCTAGATGTATGTATATATATATATGCATGTGCGTGTCTGTGAAGTGTGACCAAAGTGTAAGTAGGAGTAGCAAGATATCCCTGTTATCTTAGCGTGTTTATGAGACAGAAAAAGAAACCAATACAATAACTTGATACAACGTATACAAACCATAGCTGACATCAGTGACATATACAGAAAGTCCTTGGTTATATACAGCATTTCCCAAAAGTTAATTTTGTCCCCCAGGATGCGATCTACACCAGTCGACTAACACCCAGGTACCTTTTTCACTGTTAGGTAAACATGGACAGCAGGTGTCTTGAGGAAACACGCCCTAATATTTCCACCCGTACTGGGGATAGAACCACGGACCTCAGTGTGTGAGCTGAGTCAACAAGATGGACTCTGAGGAAGTTAGAAGGGTGAATCATTTTAGTAGGGAAATAGTTAATAGGAAAGTTGTGCTCACTGACACAAGTCAAAATAGAATTGATAGTGACATTTACATTACCTGCTATAAAGTTCCATAACACTACATAACAACATAAGAAAGAAGGAACACTGCAACAGGCCTACTGGCCTATGCGAGGCAGGTCCAATTACCCTACCGAGCACCTCGATCTTACTCACAAATGACTGACAATTTTCCCACACATACGCAAATCCCACAAACTTTACCATTTATTTTAAATTATACATAATAGCAATTACAGAATTTATTCTAAATTTATTACCACAAAATATATTAAGTTGCAGTCTGATACAGTAAGAGTCTACAGCAGCATCAGTAATAATATAGTTTATATTTCAGGAACAATATTAAATGTGAAGCAAAACAAGAACATTGACTCTGTGTTGTCTGCTGTCAACACTGAAAGTTAATGGTATAGCAGGAAGTGTTATGGAACTTTATTGTAAGTAGTGTTATGGAACTTTATTATAAGTAGTGTTATGGAACTTTATTATAAGTAGTGTTATGGAACTTTATTGTAAGTAGTGTTATGGAACTTTATTATAAGTAGTGTTATGGAACTTTATAGCAGGTAGTGTTATGGAACTTTATTGTAAGTAGTGTTATGGAACTTTATTGTAAGTAGTGTTATGGAACTTTATAGCAGGTAGTGTTATGGAACTTTATTGTAAGTAGTGTGATGGAACTTTATTATAAGTAGTGTTATGGAACTTTATAGCAGGTAGTGTTATGGAACTTTATTGTAAGTAGTGTTATGGAACTTTATAGCAGGTAGTGTTATGGAACTTTATTGTAAGTAGTGTTATGGAACTTTATAGCAGGTAGTGTTATGGAACTTTATTGTAAGTAGTGTTATGGAACTTTATTATAAGTAGTGTTATGGAACTTTATAGCAGGTAGTATTATGGAACTTTATTGTAAGTAGTGTTATGGAACTTTATATCAGGTAGTGTTATGGAACTTTATTGTCAGTAGTGTTAGGGAACTTTATTGTAAGTAGTGTTATGGAACTTATAGCAGGTAGTGTTATGGAACTTTATTATAAGTAGTGTTATGGAACTTTACAGCAGGTACTGTTATGGAACTTTATTGCAGGTAGTGTAATAGAACTTTATAGCAGGTAGTGTAATGGAACTTTATTGCTGGTAGTGCTACGGAACTTTATTGCAGGTAGTATGATGGAACTTTATTACAGGTAGTGTTATGGAACTTTATTGCAGGTAGTATAATAGAACTTTTTTGCAGGTAGTGTAATAGAACTTTATATCAGGTGATGTGTACACTGATTGTTAGAAATTGTTAGGTGTTAGGAAGGAAATGAAATGATTGTGTGGCCAGTGACAATAACCACATAATCAGAACTGAATTACAGCTAGCGATTGTAATTCAGTCAGAATTAGTCACCTCAGAATATCGACTGTGTGGCTGAATTATGTCGGTCTGGAGTTCTAAGACTCTCTGATCGCGGGTTCTAACCCCGCCCGTGGTATGGTTAGTTTATTTGGATACAACTGGCAACTGCGGCCCTCGAGCTGGCCCTTACGTACTAAAAGGTTCTGCTAGTATTGCTAATTCTATTACCACAACAACTACTACTTCTCTACTACTACTAGTACTACTTCTACAACTACAACTAATGCTACTACTACTAACAGTACTACTTCTGCTACTACCTCTACTATTACTGCTACTACCTTTACTACTGCTTCTGCTGCTGCTATTACTACTACTACTTCTACTACTGCTACTACTACTATTACTTCTGCTACTACTGCTACTTCTGCTACAACTACTTACTACTACTACTGCAAGCATTACTACTACTAAGACAACTACTGCTTACACTGTGTCTACTTGCTTCTGTCTCCCTCCATCCTGTCTTGTCATCTGGCATTCTCTGTTCTTTGGTCTCTCACCTGTGACTTGACAATGTTCCAGCATAGGTGGAAATATTACCACAATTTTATTCTATGTTCAGGTTGTTTATAAGTCATGACATAAAAGATAAACGGAAGTGTAGACCTGTAACACACTCACTGTTCAAGTTTTTCTGTTGAGTGTCAGTTCAGGCAGCCTGTTGGTGTTGGTGGCGAGCTGGTCAAAATACCAATCACTGCCTTGTTGACCTGTACTTG